>NC_089587.1:45631347-45931347 GCF_019320115.1 Miscanthus floridulus
CGGGCAGCCACAATTGCCGTCGGGTAGCGCCGGAAAAAAGGATACTCTGCCAGAGGTATTGCAGGAAGATGCAAAAGAACGAAAAAGCAGCACAATACCTTGCCAAGACCAGTGCTAGCTTGAAATCGGAATTCATTCCGTTGCTGTAAACGACACAGAGCGACACCTTGCCTTGGACCTCATGGTCTTTGAGGCAGGCCTACCCATGGTGTCGACCCCACCAAACAGGCAAGATACAAAGCAGGCGCACCCCTCGGTGTTGATCCCAAATGAGACTGAGCCATCACAAGACAACGACGATGCGGCCCCGGCTGGACCAGGACAGACGACCGCAAAAGCAATGCTGGACGGAGATCGTCAGCCGCCCGAGCAGCCCGCCATGGACCACGGGTTCGTTTCTGCCCCCGCGGCCGACGCGGCCCAAGATGCGAGCGAAGCGACTACTGAGCAGGCAGCCACGGCGACGATCATCGAACGCACTGGGTCCCAAATCGCCCAAACGCCTCCTACAGCCTTGCATGCACAGCCGACAAATGACGCAGACTCGACGCCTCCTACAGCCTTGCATGCCCAGCCGGCAAATGACGCAGACTCGATGGCCAGCCCAGCAGTCGCCATGCTCACTCCTAGGGGCATCTCCAACACGGCAACACCGACGACGGCAGTGGCTGCCCAAAGGCTTGCCACGTTCACCAACACGGTTCAGCTTAAACGGCGATCGCCACTCATTCGCTCACCGCCAAAGCAAAAACCGCAAGCCAAGATACCGGCCGTGCCTCTTGGAGCCGGTGCATTGCCGCACAGCAGATGGGGCATATCCCAGCATCCAGACAGGGTGAGGTGCTGCTCCAGAAGAAGATGGGAGGCACACTTCAGTTTACCCCGCCGCCGGCGTCGCAGCGATCGCTGGACTCCTTCTTCCATTCCAGCCTCTCTGCGAGCCACGTCGCTGCGCTTGACGAGCTGTTCCCGGCCGCCAGGACAAGGGCTATCAGAACGGGCCAGCCCTTGGCTGCCAGGGCCTAGTGCGGCCTTCAAACAAACAGTCGTAATCACCAATGGATAACACAACTATCTTGTCATGGAACGTGCGCGGTCTCAACGCGAAGGCCCGACGAGACTGTGTTCGTACTCTAGTCGGTGACATCCGGCCGACGATCGTTTGTCTGCAGGAGACAAAACTGGATGTAATTTCACAATACACTGTATTCTCTTTGCTTGGAGTAGGCTTCAGTGAGTTTGCGTATTTGCCTGCTTCTAGTACTCGTGGAGGAATCCTTGTCGCTGGGCAGTGCTAGCGACGTAGCTTTCACTAGAGGTCCTAATTGGCTGCTTCTCAGTCACCGTTGCTGTGAAACCTCTCTCAGCAACAGCGAAGCACAGGCCAGCTGGTGGCTCACCACAGTATATGGACCGCAGGAGGACGGGGACAAACTGATCTTCCTCGAGGAGCTTGAAGCCATACGTGACGCTGCTCCGGGGCCATGGGCTGTGATCGGGGACTTCAATCTAATTCTGCATGAAGCGGACAAGAGCAATGACAGAATTGACAGAGCCAACTTGCGCCGCTTCAGGCGAACTGTTGCCGCTCTAGAACTCCAAGACCTTCATCTCCACGGTCGGTGCTTCACCTGGAGTAATGAGAGGGACGTCCCAACGCTAGTGCGCCTTGACAGAGTACTGGTGTCCATCGACTGGGACAAGAGATTCCCAAACTCTCACCTTCGCGCTCTGGGAACTGATGCTTCGGATCACTGTGCCTTGCTGCTACAGACCAACACGGGCCAGATGTCCAAGGCGAGATTCCACTTCGAGCTATTTTGGCCCAAGTTCGACGACTATGCGGAAGTTGTGGCCAATGCCTGGCAGCGGCCAATCTGCCCCCACGACCCCTTGTCTGGCCTAGACGGCATGCTCAGGGCGCTGGTGCGTGAGCTACAGCGTTGGTCCGCAACAAAGATAGGGGGAATCAGAGAGCAGTTGCTGATGGCCCGGGAGCTTGTGCTACGGCTTGACAGGGCGCAAGAACGCAGGCAGCTGTCGGAGGAAGAGCTCAGGCTACGGAAGCGAATGAAGATGCGCTGCTTGGGGTTATCTTCCCTGGAACGTACCATGGCGCGACAGAGACCACGAGTCCGACAGCTCAGGGAGGGGGATGCCAACACGGCTTACTTCCACCTCATTGCTCGGGGACGGAAGAGAAGAAGCTTCATACCGGCTCTGACAGTGCATGGCCAAATGATCGCCGATCAGGCTGGCATGCAGCAAGCTCTGCACGACCACTTCGCCGCTGTTTTTGGGACTGCAACTAGGGGGGATGACGCTGAACTTTCAGGCACTGGGGATTCAGCCTCTCGACCTCAGCGCACGAGGGCTTCAAACGCTGGCTCGCCTGTAGGTGGGATGGTCACCCTTGAATGTTGTTCATTTCAAAATGTAGCACTTGCAAAACACTAACGCGGCCGTGGAACGGCTTGTATTGCTCAAACTCTTTCTATCTAATACAATGATACGCATCGCTTGTGCGTATTCGAGAAAAAAGCTTACAACAAACAACGCACTTCCACTTCCTTTTTTTATTAATGAACCAGCTAAGATAGTGCCTGTTTATATTGATACAGAGCACTTTGTTCTAAGAGACTACCTGCAGGAAGAAGGAAACAGCAACAGTTAGTCAAATTATATGCAAGTTTTGTGCATAAAACTTGCTTCAGCAAATTTATGTTCCAAATAAGATGATATTGATTCTTTACGAACTGACTATGTATTATAAGAGAAAATAAGGGTCAAAAATAAAATTTCTCTGGTCAAGTATGTTTATTATTTGTGGATGGAGGGGAATACGCAAGAAAGTTTCCAATTGCGCACCAGTTCGCTGAAGGCCGAATTCCGATATGGGTTGAGCCAAAACTATCGCTTGCAAACAGGCCGCAGGCAAGTTTGGGCTGGATAGCTCAGCTCCGATTGGGCTAAGGTAATTGTTGGCCCAAACCATTTGCGTCCATCCAGTACCTTCTGAATTTTAGAAGTAATATATGAAAAAAAAACATGAAAGAAAAACAGAATAAATTTCAACAGGAAATGTGTTATGATTATACCATAACTTTTTTAGACAAAGGAAAATCTAATAAAAATAAAGTTCTAGCTTTTGTAAAGGTAATATACACAACCATTACAAAAGATAGAAAAGAAATAAATAAAAATGAGAACCGTACCAGGAAGCTCTAAGCACTTGGGTTTCAAATTTAACATATATCAAAACCATCGATCAACCTACATTCCAACTACAAATAGCTTTGACGCAGTTACCTCTCTTGTATCATGAAGAGAGATATGGCCAAAGACTTTAAAACCTTATCATCGTCCTCCTACAAAAGACGAAGATGATGAATAGTGAATCTAAAACATCTCACATGTTCACATGTTACCGAAGTCCACCTGGTGTCTACAAACTTGTCAATCTTACAGAATTGGCAAACTCAAACTGATGGCCGAATCAAATGACCTAGTAAGTGTCATTCCATTGAACAGTAGATGGACTTCTTCTTAGTTCCATAAAATTTACCATGAAAGCAACAACACGGTGGGATGAGGCATGAGATCTTACAAAGGGTTACCTCTAGGAAGGGACATGACTAAAGGCTACATTAGGGAACACACCCTTTGTCATGCACGCAAACGTCACCATCTCATCATAATGTATGTCATGCACCAACCATAGCACCACACACCATTACACAGTAAACTTCATCACCGCCGGGAAAAAAACACCCCACCATCGTCGGTTTTGCTTGCCGGTGGTGAAAGTGGGCAGTGATGAGGATTTTTATCGCCATCGTCTCCTAGGGAACCGGCGGTGAAAATCAAATAAAATTTTTTTAAAAAGTGTCTTCCGCCATATGTTCCATCGATGTCTACACCTGCCACCGTCTGAGCCTGCACCCGCCGCAGTTCACGCCATCCATGCCTGCACCCACCCCTACCGCCGACGCTGTCCTCACACAGATCCGCTACCACCTCGGATTCGATGACGATGTATACAACGAGCTTGAATGCCATATCTATGCGAAGGAGGGGCCCGCGACAGAGGTGGTACGGTGGAAGGGGGAAGGTAGGGAGAGGGAAGATGGGGTGGTGGCGATAGCGGTGGAGGAGGGGTGCAAGTGGAAAGAAGGGAGGAGGGGCAGCGTCGGCGGTTGAGGAGGGAGTAGGGGCGCGGGTGGGGACAAAGAGGGTGAGTAAGGAGAGAGGCGGCGGCGACTGAGGGAGTTAGGGTCAGGGTTTGTGGTCGGCGGTTATATATAATTAGGGCTATTTATCACCGCCGGTTGAAGCCACAAACTGGCGGTGAAAAACCATTATCACCACCGGTTTCTAATGAACTTGCGGTGAAAATAGCGTTGGTAAAAACGTTTTTTTTTAGTAGTGATACCCAATGCCGCCCTAACATAGATATACTGAATCAGCTCTAACAATCGTTAGGGTGTCAAATCCTACCGCTCAACGGACAAAGAAGACGAGGGGGTACAAAGGGATAGGAATAAATGCCCCCGAGGTGGGTGGCGCGCGGCAGAGGAGAATGAGGTTAGGTCTAACTAGTCCCCTCCCCCCAAAGTTATAACGGATGTATGCAGAAACTAGAATATTCTATATTCGGTTACTAAAAAGAGTTGTGATCTATCACTATTCTACGTTGTGGATGGAAGGAGCTAGTAGTTCATGCCCGGCTTTGCTGGTGGGGTTGCCAGTTGCATTGCCTGCGCCCCCACGCTGGCGTTGTCGTGCTAAAACTCGCAACTCGACCGGTACAGATGGAAAGTATGTAGCAACCTGTTGGCCCGAGGAAGTGGCGTGCGTGATAATGCTCAGGCGCCGTAGCCTGCTGCCAGCTTAATTCTGATTCTTCCAGTGGGAGAGAGAAGAGAAGCCTGCCGGACATGGAAGAGAGAGAGGCGTCGTCCTCTACTAATTAGGGACAATTAACGGGACATCAGTCGTCAGCAGCGGGATGAACATGCATGCCGCGCGTATTCACTAATGTTCGTCAACAGTCAAGTATTTTTTTTTTACGAGAGATAAAAGTCAAGTAGTGACATCCTGAGTTCCTTCCATATGTCGAGGGAGCACACTCGAATGAACTCATCTCCTCTTCCGTCTGACTTCACACTAGCAGGTCTCATCGCGAAATAAAGCCCCAACTGAAAGTTCAGTAGGTGGTGTTTGGATGGTCCTTCTAAATTTTAGTCGTTGTCGCATCGAATATTTGGACACATACACAGAGTATTAAATATAGACTAATTACGAAATTAATTGTATAGTTTACGACTAATTTGTGAGACGAATCTTTTGAGTCTAATTAGTCCATGATTTAACAATATGGTGTTGCAGTAAACATATACTGACGATGGAATAATTAGGCTTAAAAAATTCGTCTCGTGGGATAATGACGGATTATGTAATTTATTTTTTTATTAATATCCGAACACCTCATACAACATTCTTCCAACACACCTTCTAAATTTTAGCCAGTTGCACCACCTAAATACCCTCTACCTATCAGCATCTCAAACTGAAAGATCGCCAACGACCGACCGAGCAGCCGCGGTTGACATTCGTGTGTGATCATCTCATCTTCCCCCGACTCACCTCCCGGCACGTCGTCGTTTGTCGTCCCATCTATCGGTCATCAGTGCGTGGGGCGTGGGCGTGGGCGTGGCAGCCACCAAGACAGGCCCCCTCGTCGTCGGATTATTCATTCATTCCACCTCTCGTCCTTAACTCGAGAGCCACATACAGCTCAGGCTTCTCTGATCGATCTGCAGACAGACAGGCCGCGAGAAGAGCTAGCAGATCTGATGATGAGCCAAACCTCGTCTGCCTGCTGACACCCGGTACGCATGCATATATGGCCGTTGTTCACTGCTTGCCCTTTGACTCTGTTTTTTCTCTTCGGTCGTTCGGCATGTCATATGTGCATCTACTTTCTGATCAACGCTCTTTGCCATGATTTACGTACTTTGTTAAGTTGGTGGCCAATCCGATCCAGAGAAGTTGGCATCCAACCAACAGTTCAGATAATCAGATCTGTTGATGATAATCAACTTGGTAAATTTGCTCAACTGTTTTTTCTTCCTTTCCTTCATGATAGCTAGCGTGGAAAGCAGTAGCGGAGGAACACGTACTGATCGAGGGGGTGAGTGCGTGCATCATGGAGGACGTCAGGATCGTCGGGAGCTTCGACTTGGACGCCGTCGGCGCGTACCCGACGACGCTGCCCAGCCCGAGGATGGTCGCCGCAGCTGGACGAGACCTCCAATTCATCCATTCCCCGCGCCAGCGGCCATCGGGGTTCAGGAAGAGCCTCAACCCGATCTACACCGACGACCACGGCACCACGGCCAGCAACTCTTCCACGACGACGGCGACAACAACGGATTCGTCACCATCAGCCGCCGCGGCAAGCCATGACGAAGGCGCGCACGTTGCGACGGCGGCAGCGGCAGCGGCACGAGACTGCCCGCCGCTGCCGGCGTCCCCGGCGCCGCCTGTGCCCGCGCGGCGCCACACCGGCGGGGACGGGCGGCGCTGGGAGGCCATCCGCGCGGCCGAGCCCCCGCTGAGCCTGGGCCACTTCCGCCTCCTACGGCGCCTGGGCTACGGCGACATCGGCAGCGTCTACCTCGTCGAGCTCCGCGGCGGCGGCGGCCGCGGAGGCGCGCTCTTCGCCATGAAGGTCATGGACAAGGGCTCGCTGGCCGGCCGGAACAAGCTGGCCCGCGCGGAGACGGAGCGCGAGATCCTCGGCCTGCTGGACCACCCCTTCCTGCCCACGCTCTACTCCCACTTCCAGACCGACAAGTTCTGCTGCCTCCTCATGGAGTACTGCTGCGGCGGCAACCTCCACTCGCTCCGCCAGAAGCAGTCCAGCAAGCGGTTCACCGAGGACGCCGCCAGGTTCTACGCGTGCGAGGTGCTGCTTGCGCTGGAGTACCTGCACATGCTGGGCGTGGTGTACCGGGACCTCAAGCCCGAGAACGTGCTCGTCCGGGAGGAAGGCCACATCATGCTCTCCGACTTCGACCTCTCCCTCCGCTGCTCCGTCAGCCCGGCGCTTGTCCGCTCCCCGTCCGGCCGTGTCAGCGCCGGTGGCCTCGCCCACGGCTGCATGCTCCCACGCATCCTCCCGGGCAAGAAGAAGAAGAACAAGGCTAATAAGGCCAGGCTGGACGACGACGAGACGGTGACTAGTGGCAGCGTCGTCGGCTGCAAGAAGCCGTCGTCGCTGGAGTTCACGGCCGAGCCGACAAGCGCGCGGTCCATGTCGTTCGTGGGCACGCACGAGTACCTGGCGCCGGAGATCATCCGCGGCAACGGCCACGGCAGCGCCGTCGACTGGTGGACCTTCGGCATCTTCCTCTACGAGCTCCTGCACGGCGCCACGCCCTTCAAGGGCTCCGGGAACCGCGCCACGCTCTTCAACGTCGTCGCGCAGCCGCTCAGGTTCCCCGACGCGCCGGCGGTCAGCGCCGCGGCCAGGGACCTCATCCGGGGACTGCTGGCGAAGGAGCCGCACAACCGGCTCGCGTCCCGGCGCGGCGCCGCCGAGGTGAAGCAGCACCCCTTCTTCGAAGGCGTCAACTGGGCGCTCATCAGGAGCGCCCAGCCACCATACATCCCCGACGCCGCCGTTGACCACTGCTCCCAGTTCGCCTGCGACGACGGAGCGTCGGCGCAAGGTGCCACGCCCAAGAGCGCCGCACGGAAAACCGGATCGCGTCACACTGATTCTGATTCGTCGCATGTTGATTTTGAGTACTTTTAGGATGAGATGATCACAAGTTTTGAGATCTCCATTATTTTGTAACATCTCCATGTTCACTGATTTAATTTCTAAAATACCAATATTACAGAAATTCTCCTTTTTGTATTATGAACTATGATGATGATGTATAGCTACAAGCACTCTTTAATTAAATGAGAAATCTATTATCCACACGGCTCACAGCTTTCAATTAAGCTCTAATAAACCAAGAAAGAAATAAGGTCACTGATCACTGTCACTGGTTCTGCGACACCGAGTACCTGCAGACCCTGGCGTCCGTAAACACGAGCCCCGGCCTGCAGTAGTACCCCTGCCCGGGGCTGCAGTGCCTGTCCTCGGAGCACACGCACCGGCCGTCCAGCGCGCACCCGTCGCCCTTGTCAACCTCCACCCCGCCGACGACCTCGTCCGACCACGGGCTGTCGAACAGGCCCCGGGGGTCCAGCTGCCGCTTCGCCGCCGCAAACTGGCCCCACCGCGGGTACTTCCCGAGCACGCCGGCGAACGCCACCAGGCGGTTCTTGGCCCAGTGCGGCCTGGCGCCGTGCTTGACGAACGCCAGCTGCTCCACCTCCTCCCACACGTCCTCGCTCAGCCGCGGCGCCGCTGGGTCCGACGCGCGGTAGTAGTTGAAGTCCACCACGACGGAGTCCTCGGGCTGGCCCAGGTGCGCCGCCGACGCCTTCACGAACCGGACCAGGAGGCCGTTGTACACGTCCACGCCGCAGAGGCTGTCGGAGCCGGCGAGGTCCCGCAGGCGCTTCACGTCGAGGATGAAGTCCCGGAACCGCGCCGGCGGCGAGAACATCGCCGTGCTCTCGTAGAAGAAGAGGCCGTGGAACCTGGGGTCCCACCCGCACGCGCTGAGCAGGTCCGCCGCGGACGAGCGCGCGCAGGAGCCCGACGTCTGCATCTTCCCCTGGTACCCCACCACGGGGTACCCAGTGAACAGCACGCCGTTGTTCTTCAGCCCGCTGCCGACCAGCCGCTTCGCCGCGCCCTCCACCGCCGCCGTCACGCACTTGCCCCTCACGCTCTTGGACCGCTCCAGCGAGGTCTCGACCGCCCTGAGCCCCGCGGTGACGGCGATGGGCGTCGCCTGGAAGCCGATGAAGTCGTTGACGCCGTCCCCGGGCGCGTCCAGCGGCGCGCGGTCGTCGATGCGGTACACGGCCGTGTGCTGGGACGGGTACCAGGTGATGTCGGCGAACTCGTGGCTCGCTGCGTGGGCGGCGAAGTCGTCCTGGAAGCTGGAGTCGTTCCTGTAGTCGTAGGTGATGCTGCGCTTGAACCTCGGCTCCAGTGACAGCGTGATCTGCAATGCAACCAACCAGTGTAGATCACGTTGGAACTCAAAAATCAGTTCACTTCGCTACTACCAGTGTACTTTTTTTAAGATAATGCATGTACTACCAGTGTACCAGTGTACTCAAAAATCTGATTTGCAATGGTTAGAGTTTTCGGATTGTGAATTGGTTGAACAAAGAGATGAAGCAGCAGCAGCTGAACTTGACTGGCGCAATATAAATCTAGATGGTCACATTTAGAGAACTGGAAGGGTGTGCCAGCGACGCTTCCTTTGGGAAATTCAAAGTAGCCGATCATTTCAAAAACAGAACAATGGTACTATTTTGTAATTAACTTGCTTAGCCAGATGTTTTAGTCAGAGAAGCGATGCATCATATGATTCTTGTAGAAGAAAAAACGAAGGTACCTTCGAGTTTTTGACAGGCCGTGACTAAGGCACTCAAGAACAATCACACGTTACTGTTAAAATAACAGATTGAATAAACACACTTCTCGAGGAAGAACATTTCCCTTTCCAAAGTGCAAATTGATGCTTCTCAGACTTCAGGCTTTCAGATAACAAAAACAATACCAGCTCCAAAATACTAAAACCAAATGCCAGTCGGATGCACGATGATACGCAGGTTGAGTAGATGTACACGAAATCTTAGCAATCAACTTAATAAACGCACTTCTCGGGGAAGAACATTTCCCTTTCCAGAGTGCAAATTGCGTGAGGAGTGAGAAACAAACCACATCTAGGCTCCGTTCGCTTGGAGAAATTTTGAAGAAATCTAAAAAAATCTAAATGAATCTGTGAGAGGAAAACACTGTTCCGGATGAAAAAAGAAACGGATCAAGCCGGGTTTAAAAGTACACGAATGGGCCCCTAGATTGCGTGTGAACCCTTTCCCAAAAACAACTCACCAAGCAAACTGGGATCCTGTTGGATTCACATTTCAGCAATTAGAGAAGACTATCCGGAGTCTAGGATACAGGGTCTGTTTTTTGAAGCAAACTTGCTTAATCTCATATACTACGCCCCTAGCAGCAAACTTGCTAGAGGCAATACTGTAGCTAGTCTACTTACCAGTCACTAAGCGGAGGTGTTCTAATGTTGTAATAAACACAAAGGATTACTTCTAACAAGAAGGCCCGATGATAGAATCAGTGTTCTAATGTTGTATTCAGGTGGGTGTTATTCAGAAGACTCGACTAATTAGCAGGTGACATTTATTATGGCATGAAAATAAAAGTAACCTATGGAACTGTTTGGTTCACGCAACGGAGCAATAATATCCCCGCTTGTCTTTTCAGCGGTATTTTTTTAGGGAAGAGTTTTTCTTTGAGCGACAAATCAAGAAACAGTACTTTTTAGCTCATCTACGTACTAATTAATGAATTTAACTATTTAACCAGAGAACCGAATATATTAATCTATTAGGTGCTTTAGGTATACTTATTTTACATGTGCTATATCCACTAACTAAGGGGGTGTTTGGATCCGGCTACTAAAATTTAGGAGGTGTGTCGGAAGAATATTGCATGGGGTGTTCGGATACTAATAAAAAATAAATTACATAATCCGTTAGTACTCCACGAGACGAATTTTTTTTAAGTCTAATTAATCCATCATTAGCATATGTTTACTGTAGCAAAACATTGTCAAATCATGAACTAATTAGCCTCAAAAGATTCATCTCGCAAATTAGTCACAAACTATGTAATTAGTTTCATAATTAGTCTATATTTAATACTTCATATATATGTCCAAACATTCGATGGGACAGCGACTAAAGTTTAGGAGGGGCAACCAAACACCCCCTAAGTTGTAGTCCACACTCCACATCTTATTCGAGAAAGAGAGAAAACAAGGAACTAGGTCTAAGATATACTGCGCGCCACACGAGGAGGAAGAAATCGGTGGTATTTGCATTGGAAGGACCAACATTGTTTCATCTTTGAGACTTACATGTATGCCATTAAAAAAGTTTGTAATTACACACAAGTCATTAAAAAAATTGACCACATACGAGTGCCATCGTTCTAAACTTCTTTGCTCTCCAAGCCATTCCATCGGTGGTCTGTTCGTTTTTCACCGTTACATATGGGCCCGGTCTGTCAAAACGTCTATAATACCCCTCTCATCCCAATCCTCTCTCTCTCAATCTCGATCTCTCTTCTCGTGCATGCGGCCGGGGCGAGCTCGCCCGCGCCCGCGGCGGCTGGCCGGGGCCGAGCTCGCCCACGCTCACGGCGACTAGGGCTCGGCTAGGAGGCCGCGCGAAGCAGCAGCGCCGAGGCGGTCACCGAGCTCCGCCGAGCGGGGCTCTTCACCTCCTGCGCCGCACGCTGCTTTTGCCCCGGGCACCCCCAACAGCCGGAGATGGTCGGACCGGCACCTCCGCTCCCATACGTGGCCAGGGGCGTGACTGACGATGGCCGAGCTCCGACGAGCACCTGTCCACGCCCGCCGCCGGACGCGTTCGGCGCCGTCGGCCGCGACACCTTCAGTGCCGCCTTGTCCCCATGCGCACTGCCCCACGAGCTCCAACCGCCATGGCCGCGTGCACCCCTACCCGCCATGGTCGTGGGCCGCGAGACCTCCAGCGCCACCCTGGCCATGCGCGCCCCGCCCCGTGAGTTCGCCGCACGACTACGTGCTCCCGAGCCGCGTGCGCCCATGCACGCGCTCGCCGCACCCAAGGTCGCGCGGTCGGGAGCAGCCCGGCCTACAGTGGACGCCGCTGCTGCTGGCCGCGACGACCTGCATAGCTGAGCCTCACCACCCTACCAAGCCGGGAGCCGACCCCGTCGTTCGTGACCTCGTCAAGCCGGCGTTCGGGTCCGCGGCCACGCCACCTTGAGTCCGCCTCCCAGTCCACGCGCTCACGGCGTACCGCGTCAAGTGCTGCACGCACGCCGGCGAGCTCGACCTCGGCCAGCCACCACAGGCGAGCTCGGCCCTGGCCTCGTTAGGGACGTCGAGGCTGGCGCTGGCGAGCGATGTGAACGAGAGAAGGGTATTTTGGACTTTTATACTAACTGGATCCACGTGTAACAGTGAAAAACGAACAGACCACCGACGGAATGACTTAAAGAGCAAAGAAGTTCAGAACAATGGCACTCGTGTACGGTCAATTTTTTTAATGGCTTGTGTATAATTACAGACTTTTTTAAAAGCCTCTTCATCTTTCCCCTACGGATCCCGTGCGCCCGAGCCGCCACGCAGGCTCTCCCCGTGATGGCTCACCGGTCCGCCGCCGCGCCGACTCGCCGGTCCCCGTAGGCTGCCCCATCGGTCTCGCCGCGTCCGCCTCTGCTCGCACTCCTTATCTCGCTCCTCTCCACTGTCGAATCGGTCGGCGCATAGCACCACCCCTCGAGCCATCGCCATAGCTCTGGCATGTCGTCAAGTACGACATCGACGGTGCCGACGGCCAAGACACCGGCCAGAACTAGACACGGCCACCTCCCAACAACGCGGTTGCAAACAGGCTAGCTAGAAAAAGGGATCGAAAATGAGTGCTCAAGTGGCAGATCGCAAGGAAAAAAACAAGAAACTGATGGGTATGGTCGGGGGCTCGGGGCCACGCTGCCGCACGTGGCGATGCTAGTGACACCGGGATGGAGCACCTGATCTCGCCTCGCATCATGAAACCATGGCGACGCGAGAAGGAACCTGCTGATGGCGGGGACGCCAGCTCGATGTTAGTTGATCTCCACCAATAGGCCCAACGGCCTATTAGGCCCTTACCTCTGCGCCCTGATTGGGGGCGCCCAACCCTAACTGGTTGGTAGGCCCCTGTCGCACAGCACATACAAATAGAGAAGGTGGGGATCGGGGCTCATTCCACGAGGTTCACCGTGAGCCACCACACCCACCTACAGTAACCCTAAACTGATCTAAAGACTGTGCTGCCAGCGACGGGATGTGCCCCAACCACCGTCGTCGCACCTCCACAGCGCCACTGGTGATCGTCTCCATCGCGCTGCACGCCTTCAACACCATGGCACCGGTGTCTATGCTTGCCGATGCGCTGCAACAGAGAAAGGCGAGGAGTCTACCCAAATCTATGGGTCACACAGAGAGGTACACACATCATCGATCCTAACAATGGTATCAGAGCCAGGTTGCCTCTGTGTGACCCTAACCCTAACTGGGTAAAAGCAAAGAAAAGAGTGACCGAGGTGACGGACATCACTGTCTACCGGTCATCACCGCCACCGTGCGTGGGGGAAAAGATGCCGCACCGTTCACCAGCGCACGGCAAGAGAAAAGAAAAGAACAGATCCATTCGGGTCAGAGAAGAGATAGGGCCCTCAGCCCATGAAGCCGAACCCTAACCCAAGAACAGAACAGATCTAATTCGGATTTGGCCGAACCCTAAGACCTAACCCTAACTCGCATGGAGAAAGGGAAAAAGGAGAAAGCCATTCGGATGAACTCCAAAGGGAATAACCGAATCAATTGAATCAAAAGAAAGAAAAGGAACCCTAGACCCAAACCCTAATTCCCCACATCAGTTCGGATAAGAGAAAATCAGATCCAAATCAGAGTAGGGGAAAGGGGAAGAAAGGGAAGGGAACCGATTCGGATGGTAGATCCAAAGACAAATCAGAGAAGGGGAAAAAGGGAGGGTCGGATTCTGAACCCTAGATCTAAATCCTTGTTTGGATAAAAGAAAAGCAGACCCAAATCCGAAGAGCGGAAAGGGGATAATCTTGGTGAACTCGAATCAAACAAAAAAAAGAAAAGAAAACATGAATCGGGTTCAACCGAACCCTAACCCTAGATCCCCTTTTCGGGTGAACGAGTGAAAAGAAAAGAAAGAAGATAGAAATCAAAACCGAAGGGAGAAGAAAGTCTACCTCGCCGCGCATCGGATGTCCCTTCACCGGCGTAGGAGAAGAAGAGCCGAGCCGGCCCTTCGCTGGTGCGAAAGAAGAAGAGCTCGGCCAAGGGGGCGCCGTGGCCAGGCCGCTCGATGGCGGCGTGCTCACCCGTTGGGGAGCACGTGCGCCGGCGAGGGGGCCAGTGACGACGCCATGGCTCTGCCCCTACACCGTTTTTGCACGCTCGGTCGCCGCTCAGTGCTCATAGCGCTGAGAAGAGAGAGCATAGAGAGAGAAGCGGAGGAAGTGAAATGACTCTAGGGTTTTGGGGACCGCGACCGGAGTCGGTTTTTATTCGACCGAGATGAACCGATGGCTGTCGGATGAAATCGGACGGCGATGGAAGCATGGGCCGGCTTTCAGCCCAGGCGGGTGCGCGCGCCAGGCCGAATTCCAGGCCTAGGCCCAGGTTGCAGCCTAGGCGCAGGGGAGAGCGCGGGAAGCGCCCACGCGGGCGTGGGCTGTGGGCCGCCTTGCCGTTTTGGGCCGAAAGAATAGTACAGAAAAGAATGAGTTTTCTTTTTTTTCTATTTCCAGCAAATATTTATTTCTGGAAAATGAATAAATGGTTCAAAAGAAAAATAGAAAATGTAATTTTTCCCTGTGGGTAAAATTCAAGAAAAAGAAAAATTTCCACTAAATGTTTATTTCCTAGAAATTGATTAATGGATTAAAGAAAATAGAAAAAGCAATTATCCCTGTGGGTAAAATTCAAGAAATTGAGTGAAAGTTTTTCCGCTGCTAAAGAAATTGTTTATTCTCTAGTTAATTTGAACCAATGTGGTATTTAATTGGAGAAAAAGAGATTTTTTCCACTGCTAAAGAAAATGTTGATTCTCCAGTTATTTTGAATCAATGTGGTATTTAATTGGAGAAAAAGAGTTTAGATATGATTATGATGTTGTTGTTTTCTGACCAACGTTGTTAATAACAATATCATAATATTAATGATTTATGCATTAATTCTACTTCTGCCCAACGGTGATGTAGAATTAGTGTATAAGAACAGATGCTAATTTTAATGATTTATACATTAATTCTACTTCTGTCCAACGGTGATGTAGAATTAGTATGTAAGAAGAATTGTGAAAGTTAAAGATTTATGCATTAATTCTATTTCTGTCCAACGGTAATATAGAATTAGTATATAAGAATAATTGTATGTCTTGATTTTGACCAACGTTGGAATAAAGGCATGCAAATGGTGTTATTTTTATATTCAGAAAAGTTTTGACCTGGTTTTCATCTTATCTAAGATGGACTGGGTAGCCACCTCACCGTGTTCCACTAAGATTGTGGCACCGATGAGGGAGACAAAAGAGAATGATGCCACTTGGGCAACTAAAGAAAGGGATTTTAAATCCCAAAAGATATCCTATGGCTTTTGAGTATAGGAAGTGGGTCACTGCAAATAAAAAATATTTGGCTGTGATAAAGAACATGATTGAATCTGTAATTGTGGGCTCAATCCTAGAATATGACATGATCATCGAGTACCTCGATAGAATAAAGAGTCAGTTTACTGGCCCTTCAAAGACATATGCCACTTAGCTGATAAAGCAGCTGGTCACAGAGTGTTAATCTAGAAAAGGTGGCATAAGAGAGCTCACGATGCGTTGTCGAAATTATGGCACTGTCGTTTATGCCATATTTCGAGAGGGAGAATAGAAAGATAAGTTAAGAATGATATTCTTCCTCCATTAGAGCTCTCAGATTAAGTTCAATGCAGGGAATGCATAAAAAAAAGTATGTAAAGAAGATTAAGAAAGATGACAAATAAAGCATAGGAATTTTATAGATTATTCATATAGACATATGTGATCAGCTTTCCTATAAAGAGTGTGGATGGTTATGATTCGTTCATAACATTCACATATGAGTACTTCCATTATGGCTATATTTATCCAATCAAAGAAAAAAAAGATGTACATGATAAATTCAAGATATTAAAGATTAAGATAGTCAGGTCTGACCGTGGGGGAGTACTGCGGTCGGCATACCCTAAAAAATAGCATAGTAGCCCAGTATTCTATATCGGGTGAACCTCAGCAGAATAGAGTAGCTAAAAGAATCAATCGTACCCTGATGGATATGGTAGGCAGTATGATAAGTTACTCCACCTTATAGTTGAGCCTGTGGATGGAGGCGTTAAAAACCCCATTCATATTCTCAAAAGAGTACCAAGTAAATCGGTGCCCAAAACACCATATGAGTTGTGGACAGGAAGAGTACCCTCGCTAAACCACTTTCGTGAATGTGGGGAACTCTGCTGAGGCTAAAGTGTTTAACCCAAACATTGGAAAGTTATATCCCAAAACAGTAAGTTGTCATTTGTTTGGCTACACAGAAAAGTCAAAAGGTTTTCATTTTCTACTGTCCAGAGAGACATACAAAGTTAGTGGAAACGAGACATGCTATCTTCATAGAGGATGAATTGATAAGAGAGAGCAACAAAAGCCTCAAATAGAAGATATGCCAAATGTGAAGCCCCCTAGTAAGTCTCAAAGAGTTAGAAAATCAGTTATTTCTGCTGATTATGAAGTGTAGAACACTAAGAAATTTCAAATGGAAAATGATCCCACCTTATTTGAAGAAGTCATGAGAAGTGATCATTCATCAAAGTGGCTTGAGGCCATGGAAGATGAAATAAAATCGATGAATGTCAATAAAGTTTGAGATTTAGAAATAATTCCAAAATGAGTCAAAATAGTAGGCTATAAATGGGTCTACAAGACTAAACATGACTCTCAAGGGAATATAGAGACATATAAAGTGTGACTTGTGGCAAAATGGTTTATGCAAAGAGAAGGGATTAATTACAATGAGACCTTTTCTCTAGTCTCATATAAAGTTTCCTTCAGAATCATAATGGCATTAGTGGCATATTACGATTAAAAATTATATCATATGGATGTAAAGACGGCATTTCTCAACAGAGACTTAGAGGAAAATATTTACATGGCACAACCGAAAGGTTTTGTCATGGAAGGAAAAGAACGAATGTGATACCGCCTAAAGAAATCCATTTATGGATTAAAGCAAGCTTCAAGACAGTGGTACTTGAAGTTTGATCAGTAAATAAAGAATTTTGGATTTTAAAGAGAATGTAGAGGACAATTATGTCTATACAAAGTTTAAGATTAGGAAGTTTATCTTTCTTATCCTGTATGTAGATGATATCTTACTTGCTAGTAGTGATGTCAGTCTACTATAAGAGATAAAGAAATTTTGTCCTCAAAACTTGATATGAAAGATCTTGAGGAAGCCTTGTTCGTTCTAGAGATCGAGATTCACCGAGATATAAGAAAAATGGTATAATGACTGTCACAAAAGGCATACATGAAAAAAGATCTTAAAGAAATTTAGTATGCACAAATATAGTCCCTCACCTGCTCCTATAGTCAAGGACGACAGATATGGGGATTTTAAATGCCCCAGGAACCAATATGAGCTCAATCGATAAAGTGAAAGTGGTTTCATATGCTTCAGCTGTTGGAAGCTTGCAACATACTCAAGTATGTACGCGCCCTAACTTGGAATTTGTTACCGGGTTTTACTTGGCAGATTCCAGAGCAATTCTGGAATAGAACACTAAAATTAGTAAAGAAAGTCTTGCATTATTTGCAAGGAACGAAAGGCCTCATGATGACATATAGAAGATCTGATTCACTCCATATGGTAGGATATTCAGATTTTGATTATGCGAGAGTGAATGCATATCCAGACGTGGATTTTCTATCATCTCACAAAGGGGAGATATTTCATGGAAAAGCTCAATGCGAACCGTCAGTACATCATCCATAATGTATGACAGTTTATAGCGTGTTATGAGGCAACAGGTAGGTGAACTGACTAAAGAAGTTCATACCCGGTTTGAAGGTGGTTGACGACATCTATAGACCACTAAAGTTATACTACGATTATAATATGGTAGTACAGTATGCTCACAACATAAGTCAAGTGGTGCTGCCAAACACATTGACATAGAGTATTATGTTGTGAAAGATAAAGTCTGAGATCAAGTCATAAGTCTTGAGCATATAAGTACAGAAAGGATGCTCGTGGATCCGCTTACAAAAGGCTTACCACCCAACATGTTCAGAGAACATGGTGTTCAGAGAATATGTAGCTAGCATGGGTTTAAGGGAAAGCCTAAAATTCTTGGACAAAAGAAGGCCCAAAGATAAGTACCTATTTTAGAACAGAGTAGTGAGTTGTAGCTGTTAAGTCTATCGGCAATAGACCATGACGATGAGACATGCTCTATGAGCTAATCTGTAATGGAATGAACAAAAGTAAATGATATAAAATTGAAAGATGGAATAAGATCAAGGAGGAGAATGTTAGTTGATCTTCACCAATAGGCCCAACGGCCTATTGGGCCCTTGCCTCTGCGCCCTGATCGGGGGCGCCCAACCCTAACTGGTTGGTGGGCCCCTGTCGCACAGCACATACAAATAGAGAAGGTGGGGATCGGGGCACGTTCCACGAGGTTCACCGTGAGCCACCACACCCACCTATAGTAACCCTAAACCGATCTAAAGACCGTGCTGCCAGCGACGGGATGTGCCCCAACCACCGCCGTCGCACCTCCACAGCGCCACTGGTGATCGTCTCCACCGCGCTACACGCCTTCAACACCACGGCACCGGCATCTACGCTTGCCGATGCGCTGCAACAGAGAAAGGCGAGGAGTCTACCCGGATCTATGGGTTACACAGAGAGGTACACACATCATCGATCCTAACACTCGGAAGGCGGCAAGGGCGATTTCACCGGCAGGGCGGCAGGCGGGTCTTCTCCGTCGCCTCCGACTACTTCGCTTAGCCAGCGAAGCTTGCCGGACCTGCCTCGGGTCCCTGCGCGCCGCCGCTACCCTGCATGACCGCCACAGAGCTCGTAGGCTCGCCACAGACCTTGTTCGCCTCGCTCGCCGTGCGGCCGCGGGATCTTGCGACATCACCGCAGACCACGTCGAGCAGAAGCGACAACGGCGCGGCTTCGCTCTGGAAGACGCTCGCCTCACGCGCGGCCCACCCGGCTCGCCAGTTCTCCCTTCCCCTCTCAGCTCGCTGGTACCCGTGTGGTGTGGTTTGCACAGAGGATCCTTAGGCCTTCCACAGCGTGTGGCCAGAGTCGTGTCTAAAACAGAGAGAGAAAGATGAAGCACCACTCATCACACTGCAGCTACCGATACCAGCACGGGGAAAAAGGGGAGCGATGAATGTAGTTTGCACCGGTGCTATCTCCGTTTTTAAAGAGAGACTACACTACTGCCCTACGGGAAGGAAGAGAAGGAACCATCACTAGCTTTGGTTTTTTAGGGTGTGTTTAGCTGGGAAGGTGATTTTTTTTGTCACATCGGATGTGTCGGAAAGGATGTCGGGAGGGATTTTTGATACTAATAAAAAAACAAATTACAGAACCTATCAGAAAACTGCGAGACGAATCTAATGATACTAATTAATCGGTCATTAGCACATGTGGGTTACTGTAGCACTTAAGGCTTTTCATGGACTCATTAGGCTTAAAAGATTCGTCTCGCGATTTCGCCGAGAACTGTACAATTAGTTTTTTTTCGTCTACATTTAGTACTCCATGCATGTGTCCAAACATGCTCTTTTATTGTAGGAGACAAAAAAAAAATTGAAAACTAAACAGGGCCTTAATTAGCCCCATCCCAACTACCGCAACGCATGCTGGATGAGCTCAAGGGCTCTTGATTTAACTGCTATGCGGGGGTTGTTGTACCTCTAGTGATGCTGGCACGTTGTAGGATATGCAAAACGATACCAAATACTATATATGGAGCCCATTTTTTATTTAGCACCACTCCACCATTGTGGAGAGCCTATGACGAGAGCGAGCAAAACGTTGAACGATTGGTTAATATTTTATCAGGACACCGTGACAAAATTTTGCACGGAAAGCCCATGCCCCGTGGTTTGTTTGTCCTGTAAACCGTTTTCTTTAGACTTATTTTAATCGAAACAATATTTTTCTCTCACAGAAAATCAGTGTTTTAATTTATTTTTTCAAAGAAGCCAACAGCTTCTTAGTTTTTTGGTACGACAGCTCTATAAACTAGTCATGGTTTTTTTTGCATTGAGTACCCTTAAAATCTTAAACCAATCATTGAGTATCTTACTCTTTTTTCACCATCAAGCAATCTCGGCTACAGAATGGATTAATTAGTTCTTTTGACAACAATAATCATTGTAATTTGGACGGGACGCTGTCCAGACAGAAGCAGCCCTGGTGGCACGCTGTCCAGACTCACGAGTCACCTGGATATGAACGGGATCAGCGCAGAGCAGTTGTTTTCTTCTGGCATACATACAGTATTTGGGAACGCATGCAGGCTGGTCCTCAATCCCGTGGTCCCGGTGTCAACGAAGAAGTAACAATTCTCAAGCCAAGCTAAAATTTACTCCATTTGTCAATAGACAGTCATCAAATGATATTACGGCAACTAATGTCAAATAGGACATCCTGTTGCAAGCAAACAGCATCAGGCTCCTCCGGTCTCCAATAATGTGTAGCTTTAACCATTATTTGTCACTAGAATATATTAACAAACGGCTTGTTCGCTGGTTGACTTCTAAGCTGGCTGTTGCTGGTTTATTGTGAGAGAAAAACATTATTGACTGGCTGGTTTAGGCTGACTGAAACCATCAAACGAACATGGTGAAAATATAGTGAAATTATGGGGCTACCAACCTTTTTATAAGACAATTTTACATTATAATTTTTTTCAGGTTTTCATACCAAAAGTTTTTTAAATTTATTGGTAATTAAATTTTCACAATGTTGACCAGATCTCGTAAAAAACATCAACTATTTTTTTACTAAAGGGAGAAGTATAGATCCATCAACCAAACCCATGACCAATTTTTTAGAACAAACCATTAGGAGTTATTGTCTCCTGTCACAATATAACTTCATCTAAGTTTATCTTAAATTAAACTTTAAAAAGTTAACTAAACTATTTGAAAAGTTATATATTGGGAAAGTATTTTTCATAATGAATATAGTAATATCAATCTTATTTTGCCAACCTATACAAATCTTTATATTGATTGTCAAAGTTAAAAAGGTTTTCTTGTGAATTTGTAGAAGGGAACATATCTAGTGCAAACCAACCTCTCCATGCAAACCGTGCAAACCAACTGCGGGGGAGAGGTGGGAGGGGGATTTGCAAAAGTGTAATTACGCCCGCTCCTAATCACACTTTTGCAAACCCCCCCTCCCACCTCTCCCCCGCAGTTGGTTTGCACGGTTTGCACGGAGAGGTTGGTTTGCACTTGATACGTTGCCTTTGTAAAAACCTGGATAAACTTACATCTATGATCGAAGCAAGTAGATGAATGCGGCCTTGAAAATGATCTCTCTAAGAAAACATGTTCTTTAAAATGCAACCGACTGGCTCCTGCTCCCTTCACTCCAAATTATAAGACACTTTGCTTTTCTATATACATAGTTTTGCTATGTACTCCCTCAGTTCATGAAAGAATGCAATTATGGGATCCGTGCCAGTCAAAGTAACTAAGTTTGACCGAGTTTATAGTAAAAAATATTAGCATTTATGTCTCTAAACAAATTTTTTATGAAAATATATTCTATAACTAATCTAATGGTACTTATTTTATATCATAAATGATAATAGTTTTTTATATAAATTTAGTCAGAGTTCAAATTGTTTGACTCCTCGAAAAGCGAGAATTGCATTCTTTTTTGTATGGAGGAAGTAGTACTTAGATATACATTATGTCTACATACATAGTAAAAATAGTGCATCTAAAAAAATTAAAACGTCTTATAATTACCCGTGTTTGGTTTGGTGGACAAAAAGAGACTAAAAATGCCTTTTTGTCCCTTTTAGTTAGGGTGTTTGGCTCCAAAGTGACTAAAAGGTGAGGCGGCTTGACTAAAAGGTGAAGTTTAGTCCCATTTAGAAATATTTGAGTGACTAATTGGCTAAAACTTATTTATTCACATTTAGTTAAAGTGTTTAGATAAAAAGTGATTAATAGGACTAGATTTGAAGAGTAAACCAATCAACCCCTTCAAATAGGACAGAGGGAGTAGTGTTTTATACATGTTTTGTAGGCCAACACTAATTCTATTCGGCCCGTTTGGCTTGCTGAATTTTGGCTGAAACTGGCTCGAAAATACTGTTCTGACTGAATTATTATAAAAAAAATATTGTTCTGACTAAAAAAACAAGCCGAATAATTTGGATGTTTCGGCTGAAAAAACAAACCGACCAAACCGGCTTCTGCGTAAGCCGAACGGGGCCTTCGTCTTGGAAGTGCACTACCAACCAACGACAATAATGGCCTATTCATTTGGTTCACTTAATTCCCAACAACCACATAGCTCATTTTATAGGTAGTAATAATAACTAAATGATACAGGATGAAATATTTGTTAAGCCAATCAATTCGTGTATTATGAGTTGCTAAAAGTAGAATTCCCTTTTGTCGCTCATATATAAGGAATAAAAAGACGTGATATTTATTAACCAAGGTATGCATTTAGATCTTCACGGTCTTCCCTGGACGAGGTCCCGTTCGGTTTTTTCCGTATTCGGATTGATCGAATTTTTTTTTTTAGCCGGAAACAGTATTTTTCTCTCACAACAATTTAGTCAAAATAATGTTTTTCAGCTAGTTTCGGTTAAAATTCTGTCAGCCGAAAGGGACCTCTTTTTGCTTGGTTCATTTTGTTTTGCATCTTATTTTGGCTCATTTTAACCTTAGCTCAGAGCTCAAATAACTTACGACATGAAAAAAAATTAACTGTCCTATTTAAATTTGAAACAAACATGTATTTTTTTTTAACCATTATTACGATACGGGTGATGCGTTTGATCACTGACCTTGGAGACGACCCCAAGCAGGCCGAGGGAGACGAGCGCAGCCGGGAAGAGCTCGTCGCCTGTGCGCAGCGTGAGGACCCTGGCCCATCCGTCAGCCTCCCCGGCGGTGACGACGAGCCTGAGGCCCACAACGTGGTCGTGCACGGCACCGCCGCGGCCCCACCACGAGCTGCCGTGGGACCCGGTGCTCACGAGCCCCGCGACGCTGACGCCCTCCCAGTAGGGCGCCGCCGTGAGGCTGAGCCCGCGCGCCTCGGCCGCGTCGATGACGGCCCGCAGCGGCGCGCCGGCGTCCGCGGTCACCGTCCGCGCCGCGACGTCCACCTCCACGCCCGCCAGCCTCGCCGTGCTGATGAGCAGCGTGGTAGCAGTGCCGTTCCCGCCGCCGGGGCAGGCGAGCTTCGGGATGGTGTGCGCGAAGCCGCTGACGACCTTGACGCGGGCGCCCGTGGCGCTGGCGCGCGCCACGGCCGCGACCACCTCCTGCTCGGACGCCGGGTACGCGACGGCGGACACGGGGCAGTCGGCGCGGTCGCTGGACCACGCGCCGTAGGCGTTGGAGAGCACGCAGCCGCCGGTGGTCCCGCCATCGGTGCTGGTGCAACGCACCGGCGGTCGCGGCGGCAGCGAGAGCGCCGGCGCCGGGGCATGGGAGGACAGCAGCAGGAGGAGAAAGGTGGCGAGCATTTTTTTCCTTTGTTATTTTTATGCGAGTGCGCCTTTGCTTGTGGAGCGTTGATGTGTTTCTTGGACTTGGAGGCTCTCTCTGCCTTTTGCTCTGCTACTAGGTGCTGCTCTGTCTGCCAAGACACGCTTGCTTTGGTTGCCTTTAAAGAATGCGCGATCGGCGGAGGGCTGTCTAGTTCAAACGTAGAAATTTCTCACGGCCTCGATTGATCCGCGGATGGCAATAGAAGATTGCCTGCCAGTTGTGAACGTTCGCTGATAAGCACAGGCTAAAACCAACGAGCGAATGGTCTAATATATGTACATGAACCTTCAGATCAAAAGAAACAGCTGATGAGCTGAATAGGTAGTAAATCAAAAGGGACAGCTAAAGGGAAATTAAACAGCATGTTCGTTGTTTGGTTTTTGGACTAATAAGTCCGGCTAGTACTGATTTGTTGTGAGAGAAAAATGCTGTATTTAAACCCAAGTTGAAACAAAAAGTGATGGTTGGGAATCCCAAATCTCCACGTCCACACTCATTAGAGCAAGTATACTGATCGACTGGAAGCCGGCGGCGAGGGAGTCCACGTCAACAGAATCTGAGCTGGAGGAGGGAGAACAGATGAGAGAGAAGGAAGCGGGCGGTAGCCTTGTCGCCCGGCTGAAGGGCACTTCCCAAGACACAATCGCCTGCTCCCATCCTGTACGAGCGACAGAGCTGCTGTTTTGGTGGCCCCCCCGTCCCCTCCTCTGGATCCTATGCTCCCACCAGGTCTGTTTTCTTGCCTGGCATTGCAAGGGGCAACAAAGATGTAGCCACAGGAGATGATATGCACATGCAAATAAAGTATTCAATAAAGGAAAACTAACAGCCAACCTAAACGCCAACTTATTATTCGCATATTTGCATATGCTGCCTTGAGATGACATGGTTCAGCGTACCGCCGGCTGCTGGCTAGCTTATTAACCATGCTCTTATCACCGAGGGTTTCACCAACGCACCACACTGACGTGCTGCCTCAGCTTTCATGTCCATATTCAACGTCCATCAGTCACTAGGACGAAATAAAATTAAGGTATGGCAAAGTAGATAAACAATGATAACAAAGAAATATTCAAATTAAAGTAGTTTATATATATGCAAATGCAGTGTCATCAACTCATCAAAATGTACAAGAACACAAATTGCAAATGTATTTTATGCCAAAATGGTCTTGTATAAAATTGCAGTATGGACATTTGGCTTTGGCTTTGGCTTTGGCATTGCCCTTGTCCTCCTTTAAATCCATCTTTATTTAGTCACGCTTGAGTGTAGGCGCCTCGAAACGTAGAACCAACAGCCTGTTCGTTTGGTTGTATTTGACTTATAAGTCATGACTTATCAGTCAACAAACAATATTTTTCTTTCATATCAAATCAGCCAACAGTATTTTCAGTCGTGGCTTATAAGCCAAACCAATCCAAACAAACAGGGCGAAAGCATCTGACAACGGAAGGAAACAAACGAAGGAAGAAGAAGCTCCAAAGCCATTTGATTTAAGATCTAATGAATGAGATCATTGCCTGATCAGATGCAAAATTTTAGGCACCTAACATATAGGAGGGCCCTTATTTTATTCCGTGGTTCATAAATTGACCAACCAATTAAAATATTCAACAAAGAACAAATGATCGAACCTTCGGCGGTTTGGGCACTTTGGGTTTACCTGATTGACGTGATCGTGGCAGCTTGGCACCGCGGCACCGATACGGCAGACCGAGCGATGAACTGGCATGCTTGCGTCTACATCAGATCTAGCCATGAGCTAGGGCATCACCGCATTGGCAGATCAGCAATTGCAGCACGAGCGCCGCAGCTTGAATCACGACACGGCAGATAGAAAAATATCAGCAGGTAGCCAGGTATAGACATATAGTCAGTCTCTCGGCCCGTGTACCCAAGTCTGAAGCCCATGTGCGGTTGCTAGTATATCATCCATACTGTATGTCAACTTGACAAAAGGTACTCCCGCCGTCTATGAATACATGCAATTCTACCACAGAATTACTCCATACTCCGTATGTTATAATATGTTTGACTAATTATTGATAAAAAAATATCAATAGTTATGATATCAAATAAATATTATTAAATTAGTTATGAAATATATTTTCATAATAAATTGATTTGAAGCTATAAATATGAATGCTATTCGGTAGAAGTTTGGTCAAATGTGAACTACTTTTTCTGACACGCAACTCATAGTTGCATGTTTTTCTAGATAGATGGAGTATAAGTCACTATTCAAGCACGCTGATAAGCCATGGTTGAAAGTACTGTTGGTTGATTTGATGCGAGAGAAAAATACTATTCGTTGGCTGAAAAAATATGACTTATAAGTCAAACAAGCCCAAGCGAACCGGGAGCCGTGAGACATTTTACTACTGCTACTCCGTACTCATTCGCTTTTACTGTGAATAACATCTTCTCTTTTTTTAGAAAAAATTATAAAGATAACGATGGAAGGAACGCTAAGCATATACTCGTGGTAAATAAAATGGAAAAGGCGAAAAAGAAGATGAATTTTCTCCCGCTTTTCCAAGGACCAAGATTGCGCGCCGGCGGCCGACGTGGCTTCCCTAGCAGCGGTACACTCACCCGAGTCAGGTAGCTTGGTGGCCGCAATCCGCCGGGGCTCCACCGCCACTCCCGACTCCCGCTCCCCGCCCGCCTTACAAAACCTCCTAACCCCATCCGCAGCCACCCGCCGCGGCACCCCCTCTACCACCGGCCACCATGCAGATGCAGACCCTCACCCTACGCGCCGGCCCCTCCGCCCGCCGCTCCACGCCGCCGTCGGCCAGCTCCGCGCACCTCGCCGCCTCCGGAAGGTGCCTGCTGCGTGCCCCCGGCTCGCTCCGACGCCGGAGAACCCGCTCTCTCAGGGCCTCTGCCTCTCTCGAGCAGGTCAAGGAAGTCGCCGGCTCCCCGGCTCCCTCCGGTAAACCAACTCCTGCTTCCTCTCTCTCTCTAATTTCTCAATTCCACGAACGGTGTTGTCAGTGGCGGAGGAAGAAATTAAATTGAGGTGTGGCGGGATGCCGAACTAGAGAATATAGCTACTTATTAGGTAGCATAAGATTTAAAACTAATGTTGCTTTGTATACATGTAAAATTTAATGAATTTCGTTCATCAAGCATGAAATATACAAACAAAAATATATAAATAATATATAGAAGAAATCTAACGTCAAAGAAGAATACTAAAAAGGTGCAAGTGAAATCAAGAGACAAACCGAGTGACAATGAAGCTTTAGTTGCGTCTAGGAGATCTAGGTAATTGCACTTTCCTATCTTTCTTCTTCTGGAATGCTTTCTTAATTTTCTCGAGGTCAATTTGTCATCCATGCGATCTTGCTTAAAAAGATAACAATAGAAACAATAAGCCTTATTCTTTTCGACACTGTATTCAAGCCAAGGATGTTTCTTGAACCACTTTTCATGAAAGCATCTATTTTTCCCTGTTTTAGGAAAATTATAACCAGTTGGTTGAGTTGGTCACTTTGCTATGTAAGCCCTCCTAACATCACTTCTAATGTCCACATGAAATCGATCAATTGGTATACGAAGTCCCGGATCAGTGATAATGTGATCTGGGTTGAACTGAGTTATAATACCTTCAGGCTGTGCATCAGATTCCACCATCTCAGCTTCTATATGATTTTCAATCTCCTCTTCTGCTTGTATGGTTGCCCTGTCCCTTTCGATCTCCTCTTCCACTGCATACACAGCCTGTTCAAACTCAGCATTTGAGTTATAGTCATCTTCCTCTCCTCCTTGGTCTTCAACATATGGAACATTTGCTGCTGCAGCTTCACGGGGAGAAAAATTGGAGGTGATGCCACTAGACCAAAAGGTCCTCAAATCTGCATTCGACCACACCAATCAGTAACTAAAGTGTATTAGGATTTATGAGCAGAAATTCCAATTAGTTTTATGTATCAAATGCGCCAATTGCCATCTATAACTCTATGAGATATTGAGATTACAGTATACCTTATTACCTTTTGTTTTGAGCCTTTTGGTATTGACCTTGCCCTTTTCTTTTGGATCCATGTTCTGTCAATAATATGGTTCAGAAATTAATCAACAAGTTATTAATTAATGACCCAACATTCCAACAAATACAATACAATAAACAATAGAATAAATTAAATTACCTTGATCGGCTGATCCCTGATGGAATTGGACAGAGAGAGGAGTATGAGCGTTGCCCTATCCTGCTGTCCATCGTTTGCAGTTTGCTGGTTCGTTCACTCCGGCGCTCGCGTGAATTGACGAAGGCGATGCCCAGGCCAGGGCCAGGACGGCGGAGCACCACTACCGATCCACGATGGGCGATGGCCAATGGCCGATTGATCGAGGAAGCTAGGGCACTGCGATGGGTATACGAAAGGTTCCGAACTTCTGAATGGCGGCTCTTGGTCTGTTCTCCATCGTAGCTCTCATGAGCAGTGCCTGGACCTGGACGCTATCTTAATTGGGCCCTTGCTAGCAAGCCACATAAGCCCACAAGCAGCCTGCAGCCCAGATATGATATACAAGATACCGATTCAGCTTTAAACATATTGTTCTTTTTCTTTAGAGCAGCAGACTAGCAGTTCTTGAACTCTTTGAAACATTCATGGCAGGAGGTGTGATTTTGGGGTATGAGTTCCAGGAAAATCAAGGTATGGCAAGCGCCATACCTTGCCATATGGGAAGCTCTGCCCCTGGGTGTTGTACGTTTTTTTTGCTTGATCAGTGAACGGCATCGAGGTTAGATTAGCACCCTCATGAGTTGATCACTGATTTACTTTCTGATTAGTAATTTAACATAGCGAGCTCATGAGTCCATTTCAGTGGGCTTCTGATGTGTTCTTTTGCGTAACTTGATAGCTCTTTCTGTCAGGCTCCACGGTTTTCTGTTCATGGAACGTTTGAGCAACCTATTGCTACAAGCCTACAACTCTGTTTGCCTGTTTCTGTAATTAGATGAACAAGTCACACAAGGATGCATTTCTCTCCATTGCAACAATCACGGGTTCAAGAAAGCTGATAGCTACCAAAGCCTTAATTAATGCATGATTGAGCAGTTAGTCCTTGGCGCTTAATGAAACTTGATGATAGATCGCCATATTGTTGGCTACACCATCGGGTTTTATCAAAGTAGTGACGTAGTGGTCCATATCAATGACATCTGCATTTTTATATCATGCCCTACACTTTGTGGAAATTCAAATTTCCAAATTCATCAATTTTCCTAGAAGCATTGAGTGACCGCTTATTGTCCCAAAATTTCCTTCAAGCCATTTTGTTGTCTATCTGCGTCGGCCAGCTTTCCTTCTTTTCTGTTGAAACAATGCCAATTTAATGTACATTCTTCACTGGATTATTCAGCAGGGAAGAGTAGTCAAACAACTAGAAGAGATGTGAGGAATATAGCAATTGTTGCTCATGTTGATCATGGGAAGACAACTTTGGTGGATTCAATGTTAAGGCAAGCCAAGGTACATTCTAGTATGCATTTGTTACCTTTGTGATTATGTTTATCAGAGATTTATTGCAAAGTGAATCTCTCCACCATTCAATCTATATGCTCACAGATATATCATGTTCAAGACTATTACCACCTTGAACTGTTGCTCCATATCTTTGTTGTAGCATGTTAATTGCCACTTATACAGAGTGATGGTGCTCCTATACTGACTGAACATCTGAATTTGTATTGGCTGGATTGTTTTTACTTGTTTTGCATGGATAGTCAACTATTATTTGTTTCCGTTGTTCGGTTAGTTAGTTTAGCAGAACTGCTTTAAATGGTCTAATACAAACATGTTAGGTTAGCATCTGGTATGTATTGTTTTCTCATCATCTGGTTGCTCAATCATTTGACTTTTATGAGAATTGAGTCTGAGAAAAAGATTGTGTTGGAAACCTAAAGTTGATCTCCCTTCAAACAGTATTTTTGACATTTAATATGTATACACACTTCTAGAAGCAGTCCCATAATTGGCAGTCATATAAGTACATAAAAACTAATTGATGGAACTTCAATTTTACTTCCCTGATTACAATTTTTGGGAAGTAAGACGGTTATTACTTGTGGATGCATGATACCAGAACTTTATCTCTTACTGAATACTTTTTTTGAACCTAAAATATAGCAGGGGAGGCCCCCACTGTAAAGTTTTATTTAAGATTAATCGAAACCCAACAACTGATCGAGAAACAACAAGGAGAAAAAACTGTACAAGAGCAGAAGCGAAGAAGGGGGGTCCGAGGTGGACCAGAGAAAAAACGACAACCCCACAACCGAAAATGGGAGAGAGCCAACAACATTAGACTAGGCTTGCTAAAAGGGATAAGAAAATCGATCTTTTAGAGTCACAGAGTCTAAGAGCCTGTAAATTAGCTTCATATCTCTTACTGAATACTGGCTTAAACAACCCTGTAAAATCTAGATGATTGTGGTGGGTGTGCTCTACTTGTCGAGACCTACAAATGGTCTAGAAACTACTTCCATCCATCCCACAAGAAGCCTATTGCTTAGTTTTATTCACTCAGTTTGGTTGGTTTCATTGAACTATCTGGATTGTTTATTAAGTAAAATAGTGTCTCTTTATTCAGTCTGGGGCATTACCTCAACAAGACTAGTAGACTACAAAAGTACAAATCAGTGTTAAATTAAAACATATTAAAGGAGTTTATAACAACGGAGACGAGATAAATTATAAACCATTTGTTGAACTTGCTTTAATCGGATCACCGTTCTCTCACCATGTTGTAGCAAAAATCAGTATTGCATTTACTGTGAAATGATCTCCTTGTTGGATTAAACTAATTGCTTAACTTATGCAGGTTTTCCGAGATAATCAAGTTGTGCAGGAAAGAATAATGGACTCCAATGACCTAGAACGGGAAAGAGGAATCACGATTCTGAGCAAGAATACATCAATAACCTATAAGGGCACTAAAATCAATATAATTGATACTCCTGGGCATTCAGATTTTGGCGGGGAGGTTGAGCGTGTTCTCAACATGGTGGAAGGAGTTCTGCTAGTGGTACTAGCTACTTGACTTTGTTTTATTTCCCAAACAGTGACTTTTTTCTCCTTTCATGTTTTGGTTATTTTTGGACTTGACACATTTTTTAGGATTTTTATGTGCTTTACTGCAGTTAGTTGTCCCATACATAGTCATGGGATGCTACCAATTTTTTACATGCCTTTTGTATATATTCAATCAAACATTGTACTCGCATTATGTGTACATATTCCCTTTTTCGCTGCATGGTATCAAGCCCCTATCAAACTGGTTTTCTGAATAGTGTATTAATCTACATTGAGGAAACAAGTGTATATCCTCCTTTTTTAAGAAAAAAACAGTAGGTAGACCACTAATGTGGTATATATTGTATATAACCTCTACTTAATTGAAGCTTATCTGCTATATAGGTTGATTCTGTAGAGGGGCCTATGCCACAGACAAGGTTTGTTCTGAAGAAAGCTCTAGAATTTGGACATGCTGTTGTTGTAGTTGTAAACAAGATCGACCGACCTACTGCTCGTCCTGAGTTTGTGGTGAATTCAACATTTGAACTATTTATTGAATTAAATGCAACTGATGAACAGGTAAATAATTATGGCTATCCTATTGTTCATATAATTTGTTTTCAGTTTATCAACACGCGTCTTGTCCTAATCCACATGTTCATGTTTTATTTCAACATGCCAGTGTGATTTCCAAACAGTCTATGCAAGTGGAATTAAAGGAAAGGCTGGTCTATCTCCAGATAATTTAGCTGATGACCTAGGACCCCTTTTTGAGGCAATTCTTAGATGCATACCAGAGCCACGCATTGAGAAAGATGGTGCCCTGCAAATGCTTGTGAGTTACAAATTTTATTCTTTTCATTCTTTATTTCTGGTGCATCATATTCTGTTTCTGATTTGCATGGTTGGTGCTTGAATATTGTTCACAGTCCACACATTTCATTTTCATGGATGCAGTGTATGTGTATGAGTCGTGGTTTTAGCAGCTTCTCTAAAAATGCTTCCTTTACTAGCAACTATCGATTTTGTTTCATGAATTGTGCCTCCTAAACTGTAGAACAATAGTTTCTTTTCTGTTTTGTTTGTTAATGTACCGTCATATGTGGTGAAACTTTAAATTTCATGCTTAACCAATTATACGAATCAAATATGAGCAACAGCGTTATCCTAAAATGCTGAAAGCCATGTCATGGAAAATTAATTTATAGGTGTTTCTTGTTGATGACTGATATCTGGCATTCACTAAAAGTGAAAACTTCATTGAAAATTAATTACTTCCGACATTCACAATCAAGAAATGAGTGAGGCTTTGTTGTTGTTGTTGTTGTTGTTGTTGTTGTATTCACAATCAAGAAATTGTTGTATTATTATTATTTTTATTACTCTTGGATTTGTAAGTCTCCAATCTCGATTCATGTTCACAGCTGATCTCTCCCAAACTAGTGTCACATGGACACTCATTTCTACTAAAAGGGTGCCATTGCTAATTTGAACACGAAACTCACCAAACACATAATATGAATACCTTATCTATTTTGTTGCTTCTTCCAGGCTTCATGCTTATAAAGCTCCAATTGTTTTATCATGAAAATTTTTCTGTTGAGATGGCTTTCTGGCTTCTCAACATGTTTTGGTGTTCACAGCCTATATCTGCACTTATCTTTCATTGCCTCCATATCAATGCTTAATTGCTGGCTTCTATGAAGGTATCTAATACTGAATATGATGAGCACAAAGGAAGAATAGCAATTGGACGGCTGCATGCAGGAGAACTTCAGCGTGGCATGGAGGTCAAGGTATAAATCTGCTCTGCTTGTGCATATTTTGGCATAATAATGTGAACATGAACATTCCAGTTAGAAAGTTATATAAAACGTGGTAGTATCACAGACAGGCTCAACCAAAGGAGAGATTAAAATTTCTGCTGAGTGAAAATATCCATTTACAGTGAGGTGTTATATGGTTCTTTACTACATATATGTTGGATAAAGTATTACTGAGTCGATGCTACAATGCTGGTAAATTTCATTTGCAATATAATAAAATGTATAGCATTTTTTATGAGTACCTGAGTTTTGCCTTCTCTATTTGAGATTGGCGCCTTATGATTCATCTCAAATTTCTTGAGGAAGTCTGTGAGTAAAGCAAATCATATATAAGATAAAAGGAACTGCTGGGATTAATTGAGGCCTGAGCAGCCTCCACATCCCTTTATCTTACATTTTAGAAGCTCATTTGGTGCATTCTATTTTTCAAATTTTATCCTTGTGATCCCAACATGCATGTGAGCAAATGTTATGATATAGTCAGAAATTATTGTGTTTTATGTGAACGAACTGATAGCTTGGTGGCTCACTGTTGTGCAACGAACCGGTTGTGAGTTTGGCTCCCAGACTTGCATGTGGGTGAGCAAATATGTGTGGTGGGCAGTGGTTAGATGTGCCCAATAGTGGTGCTCCTCGGTCGAGTTTGTGCCCAGATGCTGCACTAAAAAATGGCCCTCGCTGTATGCAGCCTTCGGGGCCCCTTGCTGGCCCAAAGTGATTATGGTTTCTACCTCTCAAACAATGCCGTTGGGGCAGTCTTCCCTTGGGGTTAAGTTTTTTTTTTGTGTGTTTTATAAATGAAAGTATTGTGATATATTGGGTCTTCAGATTCAGTTTCTCGTTATATGTATTTCATCTATTGAAGGATCTGAGTCTAGCTCAATCCATGGAAGGTGTGGCTTAACCCTGCACCACCCAGGTTTGGATCCTCTTCGACTCAAATTCGGTTACATATTTCTTCTTATATACAATGCCACATGGTTCCTCCTTGTTGGTCAAGTTTTTATTTCATCTATTGGTTCCAAAGTCTATTAAGTCTTCTTTTGAATAAAATTAGAAATTTTTCTTCACCTGTTATCATATTATTGCAGTAGAGTTTCTATTGATTAAGATATTTTTCAGGTTTGTACACCAGACGATGCTTGCAGGGTTAGTAAAGTAAGTGAGCTTTTTGTTTATCAGAACTTCAGCCGCGTCCCCGTTGAATCTGTTAGTGCTGGTGACATTTGTGCTGTATGTGGAATGGATGATATCATGGTAGGTGTCTGTGCATTCACATTCATTATTCAATCAGTTCATATTTATACTTATAACATGATTCTATATGCTTTGGACTATCCAGATTGGGGAAACTATAGCTGATAAAGTTACAGGAACACCATTGCCCACTATCAAAGTGGAGGAGCCAACAGTCAGAATGTCTTTCTCCATCAATACATCACCTTTTGTTGGACGGGAGGTATGTCTATCCTCCATGCTAACAAAAAATATGTTATATCTACTTCCTAACATGCTCTTCTGTGTTAAAGATTTGGGAAATCCATAAAATATACCCTGATTACTCCATATGATCTCTTGTATTCTGTATTCGTTGTTCTAAATTCGTGCAGTCAACCTTCTAGAAGCCATAATTATAGATAAAAAGGTTTTCTCAGTTTTCACGTTAAAATGGTATTTTGTACACTTGCATTAAAAGTACTTTGGCATTGTTATGCTTCAATAATTTTTGTTAACTACAATAAGGAAACTAATAATCGAAAGTCGGTATTGTTAAGCTAAATTTCTTCTATATCTTAATGAATTGTGTAAATGATTGCCCTCCATGATAGTGTCCTTACATCTCTTGTGAAATACTATACCATGTTAAATATAATGCAATAGTTTGGTTTATTCTCTTTCTAGAATACTGACAAATTTACTTCTTCTCATTCTCTTTATTATAGGGGAAATACGTTACTAGCCGAAATCTCCGTGACAGGTTGTATCGCGAGCTCGAAAGGAATTTGGCTATGAAAGTAAAAGACGGGGAAACTGCTGATACATTTCTTGTTAGTGGCAGAGGCACACTGCATCTCACAATATTGATAGAGAATATGTGAGAACTTAAATTTGGTAGTTTCATTAATTGAGTGACTTTTGGTTGTCTTAAGAACAATGTGAACTTTGCAGGCGGAGAGAAGGATATGAATTTATGATTGGACCTCCAAAGGTCATAAACAAGACAGTGGATGGAAAACTACTAGAGCCTTATGAGGTAAGTCTATACTTTATTGTATATAGAGAGTTGGAATACATTTATTTACTGATTTATTAGCAACAAACCTCTTCTTTTATTACTTCATTATTCCTGGAACTCCTTTGTCCTTAGTTCCCAACTTCCCATTTAATTAATATGTGTTGTTATGCTACAGATAGCTGCTGTTGAGGTTCCAGAGGAGTCCATGGGATCAGTTGTTGAGCTTTTGGGGAAAAGGCGTGGACAAATGGTTGACATGGAAGCTGACGGGTTTGTGCCTACTTTCATTATCTCATCAAATCGGTGAAATGCTTGTTTACAATCTGTATACTATTTTGATATAGGAATGGCTATAAGACTAGTGCCAATATTCTTCCGACTTATCACGCTTCAACTGGTTTCAACCTTAAGAGTCCAGTGCTTCAGTCCAGCATTTCCATCCTTGAGTGACATACAGTATTTGTTTTCAACACAATATTTTTATAACTACTAGTACTAAGTAAGGGTGTAAAAGTAAGTTTCATAATCCATGCACCAATCTAAGTGAATACAGTATGGGACTAAGAGTAAACTTAATTAAATACTCTTAGCGTCATGTATATTTGGAACACTTTTATTTGAGGAAAAAACTGAAACTTCAATATGAACCTATCCAAACTAACAAAACCCAACAGACTGGTCAATTTTCTGTGAGTTCAACAATGGTCAGTTGTCACGTGGGGACGCACATATGCCAGGAATAGAAGGGCCCGGGATGCCAGGCGTGCAGCAGCGCGCCAGGGCGACGCGGCCGCCGCGGTCACCGCGGCAGGCACCAGCGCAGGGCTTGGTTTAGGAAGTGGCTAGAATAAAGGGAAGCCAATCAAGGGAATGGCTAGAATAAAGGAAAGCCAATCAAGGGGTCCTCTAATTTAGGAGTGATTTGTTAGTCTGTTAAGGCTATGGCTTATAAGAGTCCTTGTAATCCATCATTTGAGGGTAAGCAAGAACAATTACTTCTCCTTCTTCACCTCTTAACAGAACGGGCGCTGAGGGGTAAAACCTCGCCCCAACACGGATCACGGCTACGAACTACGTAGCCGGGGTGCGCCTACCCTACCCCTCGACGCCCTTGACAACCTGGTATCATGGTCTAGGCGATCTAGTTCATCTCGTGCCTCTTCGCCAACACCAGCCGCCGCACCATCCTCAGCCGCCGTGCCGTTCCCTCGCGTCGACGCCATGGGCGACAACACCGTCAACCACGCCGCCAACGCTGCCTTGCAGGCGACATTGGACTCCCTGGTCGCGTCCATCCGGACCCTCCAGACGTCTGTGGAGGCCAACGCCCAGGCCATCCAGCTCCTGGACGCCGCGCTTCCGCCGCCGTGTGGATCGTCACACTCCGCACACTCTGGGTCGGGGGAGCATCACCAGGACCGGCCGCCGCGTTTCCAAAAGCTCGACTTTCCGCGCTACAATGGCAAGTCGGATCCCCTGATCTTTATCAATCGCTGTGAATCTTATTTTCATCAACAGCGAATCATGGAGGAGGAGAAAGTATGGATGGCGTCGTACAACCTTGAGGACGGCGCTCAGCTGTGGTACTACCAAGTCCAGCAGGACAAGGGTACTCCTTCCTGGTGCCAGTTCACGGAGCTCCTCCACCTGCGCTTTGGGCCTCCCCTCCGATCCAACCCCCTCGGCGAATTGGCGGCTTGCCACCGAACCGGTACTGTGGCGGATTACCAGGACAGGTTCCAGGCCCTGCTTCCTCGCGCGGGCCGCTTGGACGAGGCACAACGCGTCCAGCTGTTCACCGCCGGCCTCCTTCCACCACTCAGCCATGATGTGGAGATCCACAATCCCCAGTCGCTGGTGGCGGCCATGAGCCTCGCCCGCAAGATCGACTTGCGGAACAGCTACGTCGCGCCCGCCGCACGTGTCCCCCCGCGCGATCGGCCGCTCCTGCAGGCGCCCGCACCACGACTCGCCCTACCGGCGCCCTCGGCGGACAAGGCGGACAAGGCCGCGCCGGCCACGATCACCGTGGAGGGCCGGCCGGTTCGGCGGCTGACTCAGGCAGAACAGGAAGAGCGTCGTCGCCTCGGTCTCTACTACAACTACGATGAAAAGTTCGGTCCGGGCACAATCGGGTCTGCAAACGACTGTTCCTCCTCGACAGCGTCATCGAGGACGACACCGACGACGGGGCCGCTGCTGCTGAAGACGCCACCGTGGAGGAGACCCCGCACTTCTCCCTCAACGCGATCGCTGGGGTGTCCTTCAGCGACACCATGCAGATCCAGGTGGCCGTGGGCGCCGCCGTCTTCACCGCGCTCCTCGACTCGGGATCCACGCACAACTTCATAGCCGAGGACGCGGCCCTCCGTACCGGAGCTGCCTCTGCAGCGTCGCCCACGCCTCACGGCGACCGTGGCGAATGGCGAGCGCGTCTCCTGCCCTGGTGTCATTCGGCAGGCACCGCTCACCATCGACAACGACACGTTCCGCGTCGATCTCTTCGTGATGCCACTCGCCTGGGTACGACCTGGTCCTCAGCACGCAGTGGCTGCGACCTTGGGGCCGGTGCTCTGGGACTTCAGCGCGCGGAAGATGTCTTTCCAGCGTCAGGGGCGCGCCGTGTGCTGGACGGGCGTGGCGGCAACCAGCGCGCCAGGCGTCCGCACCACGATAGCCAGCGAGTCCCTCCTGGACGAACTGCTGGCATCCTTCGGGGACGTCTTCGCTGAGCCCCAGGGGCTTCCGCCTCCGCGTGCCCGCGACCACAGCATCGTCCTCAAGCCGGGCGCGCAGCCGGTGGTGGTCCGGCTGTACCGGTACCCTGCGTCCCACAAGGACGAATTGGAACGGCAATGCGCCGCCATGTTGGAGCAGGGCATCATCCGCAGCAGCGCGTCGGTGTTTTCTTCGCCGGTCCTCCTAGTCAGGAAGGCGGAGGGATCCTGGCGCTTCTGCGTCGACTACCGCGCCCTGAACGCCCTCACCGTCAAGGACGCGTTCCCCATTCCCGTAGTGGACGAACTGCTCGACGAACTCCACGGCGCCCGATTCTTCTCCAAGCTGGACCTTCGCTCCGGGTACCACCAAGTTCGCATGCGGCCGGGTGATGTCCACAACACGGCGTTCCGTACACACGAGGGCCTCTACGAGTTCTTGGTGATGCCGTTCGGGCTGTGCAACGCCCCAGCGACATTCCAGGCGCTCATGAATGACGTCCTGTGCCCCTTTCCTCCGTCGGTTTATCCTTGTCTTCTTTGACGACATTTTGATATACAGCAAGACATGGGCCGACCACCTTCGCTACCTCCGCGCCGTCCTCTCCACGCTGCGCCAGCACCACCTCTTCATCAAGCGGGCGAAGTGCACCTTCGGCGTCGCCTCCGTTTCGTATCTCGGTCACGTCATCTCCGAGGCGGGCGTCGCCATGGATCCGGCCAAGGTGCAGGCCATCCATGACTGGCCGGTGCCCCGTTCGGCGCGGGCAGTTCGCGGTTTCCTCGGCTTGGCCGGGTACTACCGCAAATTCGTCCACAATTTCGGCTCCGTCGCCGCGCCGCTGACCGCCCTCCTCAAGAAGGAAGGGTTCTCCTGGACCGACGCAGCCGCCGCGGCCTTCGACGCGCTTAAGGCGGCGGTCACCTCGGCCCCGATCCTGGCGATGCCGGACTTCGCCAAGGACTTCGTCGTGGAATGCGACGCTTCTTCGCACGGGTTTGGCGCAGTGCTCATCCAGGACGGCACACCCGATTGCGTTCTTCAGGCCGCCCCGTCGCGCCACGCCATCGCTCCCTCGCCGCCTATGAGCGGGAGCTCATCGGCCTCGTCCATGCCATACGGCACTGGCGACCGTACCTCTGGGGCCGCCGATTCCTCGTCAAGACGGATCATTACAGCCTCAAGTACCTGTTGGATCAGCGTCTCGCCACGATTCCCCAGCACCACTGGGTAGGGAAGCTGTTGGGCTTCGACTTCTCCGTCGAGTACAAACCGGGCGCGGCGAACGTGGTGGCGGACGCCTTGTCTCGCCGCGACACGGACTGAGGGGGTCATTTTCGCCATCTCCGCCCCGCGTTTCGACTTCGTCACGCGCCTCCGTCAAGCGCAGGACACCGACCCTGCCCTCGTCGCCATACGGGACGAGCTCCTGTGCAGGCTCCCGCGACGCACCATGGACGCTCGTCGACGGCAGTGGTCCAGTTCGGTGGCCGCCTCTACATTCCCCCGGCGTCACCGCTCGTCCAGGAGATCATGGTGGCCATGCACGAGGACGGGCATGAAGGGGTCCAGCGCACACTACATCGCCTCCGCCGCGACTTTCATTTTCCTAACATGCGACAGCTGGTGCAGGACCTCGTGCGCTCGTGCGTGACATGTCAGAGGTACAAATCGGAGCACCTCCACCCTGCAGGACTGCTCCTTCCCCTGCCAGTACCCCAGGGTGTCTGGACGGACATCGCGCTCGACTTCGTGGAGGCATTGCCGCGCGTCCGTGGCAAGTCCAGTCATCTTGACTGGTGGTGGACAGGTTCAGCAAGTACTGCCACTTCATTCCCCTAGCACACCTGTACTCCACCGAGTCCGTCGCGCAAGCCTTCTTCACCGACATCGTGCGGCTTCACGGCGTTCCCCAGTCCATGGTGTCTGACCGCGATCTGGTCTTCACGTCGACGTTCTGGCGAGAGCTCTTGCGCCTGATGGGCGCCAAGCTCCACATGACCTCGGCTTTCCACCCTCAGTCCGATGGCTAGTCAGAAGCTGCCAACCGCGTCATCGTCATGTACCTGCGTTGCCTCACCGGCGATCGCCCTCGACATTGGTTGCACTGGTTGCCATGGGCGGAGTACGTCTACAACACCGCCTACCAGTCCTCGTTGTGGGACATGTCGTTCCGCGTCGTCTACGGGCGTGATCCTCCGACCATCCGGTCTTATGAGCCGGGGGACACACGGGTGGCCGCCGTCGCCAGGAACATGGAGGAGCGTGACGAGTTCCTGGCGGGCATCCGTTATCGCCTGGAGCAGGCACAGGCGGTCCAGAAGAAGCACTACGACAAGCTCCACCGTCATGTCGCGTATCAGGTGGGCGATTGGGCCCTCCTTCGTCTTCGTCAGCGAGCAGCATCGTCCATTCCCTAGGCCGTCACTGGCAAGCTCAAGCCGCGCTACTTCGGGCCCTACCGCGTCGTCGAACTCATCAATGACGTCGCTGTCCTGCTTGGCCCTTCCGCCTCGCGCTCGGCTGCACGATGTGTTCCACATCGGCCTCCTCAAGAAGTTCCGCGGGCCGCCACCGGATGCTCCACCACCACTGCCCCCCATCCACCATGGTGCGTCAGTTCCAGAGCCGGAGCGGGCCGTGCGGCACGATTGGCGCGCGGCGTGCGCCAGGTCCTTGTCCAGTGGAAGGGCGAGTCGGCTGCATCGGCTACATGGGAAGACGTCGAGGCCTTCACCGCCAAGTATCCGGACTTCCAGCTCGAGGACGAGCTGCTCCTCGACGGGGGGAGAGATGTCATGTGGGGACGCACATATGCCAGGAATAGAAGGGCCTGGGATGCCAGGCGTGCAGCAGCGCGCCAGGGCGACGCGGCCGCCGCGGTCACCGCGGCAGGCACCAGCGCAGGGCTCGGTTTAGGAAGTGGCTAGAATAAAGGGAAGCCAATCAAGGGAATGGCTAGAATAAAGGAAAGCCAATCAAGGGGTCCTCTAATTTAGGAGTGATTTGTTAGAGTCTGTTAAGGCTATGGCCTATAAGAGTCCTTGTAATCCATCATTTGAGGGTAAGCAAGAACAATTACTTCTCCTTCTTCACCTCTTAACAGAACGGGCGCTGAGGGGTAAAACCTCGCCCCAACACGGATCACGGCTACGAACTACGTAGCCGGGGTGCGCCTACCCTACCCCTCGACGCCCTTGACATCAGTTTGCACAATTTAGTTGGGAGCTGCTATGTCCTTAATTATGAATCATTTATCTTATCTGCTGACAGGGTAGAAATCGTGCAACAGGTGAATTGCTCTAGTTTATGAAAAAAATCAGTTTTGAATTAAAAGGGGATTAAGATAAGCTTAATTATTGACTTGGCTTGTATTAATCATATTATACTCCAGTCTTTTGCGTTCTGCTTTGTGTTATTGAGTCACTGCCTTGATGAGTATCATTTTGAATGGTAGGCCGGAGGGAACAACATTGCTGAAATACAAGATTCCTACCAGAGGCCTCATTGGACTTCGGAATGCAATTCTTACAGCTTCTCGTGGCAGAGCTATACTGAACACAATCTTTGACAGCTATGGCCCATGGGCTGGGGATCTTAGCTCACGTGATCAGGGATCCTTGGTATGAATAAGTTCAAAATAAAAGCAGTGAGGTTTTCTCTTACATTTTCCCCAGCATCTAACTTCCAATAAAATGATATAGGTTGCTTTTGAAGATGGAAGCACTACTTCTTACGCACTTCTTAATGCACAAGAAAGAGGTGTGTTGTTTGTCCAACCAGGGCAGGATGTTTACAAAGGTCAAATTGTTGGTATCCATCAAAGACCTGGTGATTTAGCACTTAATGTGTGCAAGAAAAAGGCTGCTACAAATGTTCGTTCCAACAAGGAAACTACAGGTAATAATTTATTTTCTCTGAGCACTTGGCAGTTTGATGGTTTTCTTTTTTTGCTGATACCAGACCTGCAACCTTTTAATTCTTATATATGACGAAATTTGTGTACTGTGTCTGTGAGTTCTCTTCTGAAAAGCTTTCCAATTTAGCTACTGCAAAATAAATGTTAAAATTTTGGAACAAGAAAGAGTAGAGATCTTGGAATATAGTCATGTATTGCAGGCAATGTAGGTTGTTCTTCCTGAGAAGCAGCAAGTGCTGAAATGAGCAACATATACATGGAAATGCTTTAATACTATACCAATATTTGTATCTATTGACTCTTAGGTTTTGATCCAAGTGCTGAATTCTGTGTGTTTCATATTTTGCAGTGGTTCTTGATGAAGCTTTAAGCTACAGTTTGGATGACTGCATAGAGTTTATCCAAGAAGATGAGCTAGTGGAGGTTACTCCTGCAAGCATCCGCATGTGCAAGAACCCTAAAATTTCAAAGAAAAAGTAAAATTATCGCATCGTTTTTCTCAAGGCGTCAGCTTCAGATAGGAGCTGCATGCTCCATTGCCAGGTCTGGTATGACGGCTGCATGGCGTCCCACACAAGTTAGTAATCAGGCTATTTTTGGTGGTCTACAGACAAAAACTAAAGGTTGCCAGATTGAGATATAGGCTTATACGGCAGTTTTGTGATGATTAAATCAGCTGATTAGTCTGTCGGAGTAGCATTTTGGGCCCGCCGATAAGGCGTGCACTATTTCCACAGCAATCTCAGCTGTTACACATATATTTGTAGGTCGTATATAGGTACTGTACATGATTAAACAAACTCCTGGGCAATTATGAACTGAATATTTAAGGGAAGAACTTTTTTTTTTAAATCAGATTATAGGGAAGAATATAGCATTACACTGTTTGCTTGGGCTACTTTTCAGCCATGGAACAGTGTTTTCCTCAAACAACATGTTGAAATTTGGCTTTTGCTGATGCTTATGCTGAAATGTTGTGAGAGGAAAACACCGGGAAGGATAGGGCTACAAATAAGTAATGTTTACATTAGTGGGTGGCTTTCCACCACTGAATAATAAACTTCCTAAGTCACCGCAGAGTGCAAGCTGCTTACATCCTAGTCCCCTAGCTACAAAAAAAATTGGTGGTGCAGTCCCCTGGCACAGCTTCTCCTCGCTACAAGCTGAGCCCCCAGCATATCTCCGAACAGCTTCTTGACCAGAGACTAGAAACTGTTGCTCCATGCTCTTTGGCTCCGAATGATTCCTGAGTTAGTTCTTGACCAGAGAGTAATCTTCTACTTACAGATCAATGAGCAGCCACCGCCCAGCGTTCTGGTGGCCATGTTGCCAAAGTCCGGCACCGCGCAGTTGGTCGGCACTTTAGCCAGTAAAGACCTGCAGAAGTCATCAAGGTCTCCTGCCATGGCGCCAGTGTTGGGCACCACCCAACTGCTCTGGACTCCTGTTGCCATGGCGCCGGTGTTGGGTACCACCCAGCTGCTCTGGACCCCTGTTGCCATGGCGCTGTTGTTGGGCACCAACCAGCTGTTCTGGACCCCTGTTGCCATGGCGCCGGTGCTGGGCACCACATAGCTGCTCTGAACCCCTGTTGCCATGGCGCCGTTGTTGGGCACCACCAAGCTGCTCTGGACCCCTGTTGCCATGGCGTCGGTGTCCCAGCTCTGGACCTCTGTGGACTGCTCCTGATCAAAACTGTTATTGCTCTCCACATCAGCCCCTATCGAGCTCCAGAACCCCAGTTCTCCTGCAGATAGCTGCCGCGCCACCGGCATGGTCACCTGCGCCTCCAACTCTCGGTACTGCTCTGACGCTGCGGACGGAAAGCACTGCAAGTCGCAGCTATCAAGAAGAGGGAACTCTGGGTACTGCTCTGACGCTGCGGACGGGAAGCACTGCAAGTCGCTTCTATCAAGAAGAGGGAACTCTGGGTACTGCTCTGACGCTGCAGACGGGAAGCACTGCAAGTCGCTGCTATCAAGAAGAGGGAACTCTGGGTACTGCTCTGACGCTGCGGACGGGAAGCACTGCAAGCCGCTTCTATCAAGAAGAGGGAACTCTGGGTACTGCTCCGACGCTGCAGACGGGAAGCACTGCAAGTCGCTGCTATCAAGAAGAGGGCTCTGCCGGAAGGTGTCGTCGTCGGTCAGAACGAGGTGTGAGGATTCTTCGTCTCCAGAAGCATACGCCACGCCCGAGGAGCAGTGATCGAGCATTGCCCCAGAACAAGGAAGAGCTGACGCGGTGGCGCCGACGCGCGCGTGACCACCACTCTGGCAGATTTCTTGCCCATCCGGCACGCGCATGCGCTTCCGCCCGTGGCCGCTGAAGGCAATGTGGCAGATTTTGACGGGCGACGGGCAGGGCGGCGCGGCGATGGTGTACTCGTGCATCACCCACCCGACGCTGCCGCTGTCCTTGCCTTTGCCCATGTGCAGGTTGAGATTGCTGACATGGACCCTGATCCTCTGGCCTCGGACGCGCAGGCACTTCTCGAGGCTGCTCTGCATCTTCCAAATCCCGACGCCGCCGTCGCAGCCGCGGTCCTGGCGGGCGCCGGGTTTCTTGGCTTCGCTGGCGCGCACGATGAAATAGGCCTCGTCCTCGCTCCCCACGCCGTGGCGCTCGAAGAGGTCCCAGGGCAACGTGCTCCCCGCCGCGTCGTCCTCGAAGATGACACCGGGGAATGGATCCTGGCCACGGGCGCCCGGGAGGAGGTAGAACTTGACCAGCTCGCGCTTCGTAGGCCGGAACCTGTAGGTGGGTGGTGATGGGATCTGCTCCGCCGCCGCCGCCATGGATGGGAAGGGATTTGCTTCTCCGACGGCCAGAGGCTTCAGCGTGGGCGTGGATTGGGATCTAGGAAGAGGACACGGGTGAGGTTTATATCGTCCACGCACCTGGGATCCCAGCGCGGAGTGCCTTCCCCGCCGCTCCGCTCACGGAACGGAAAAGCACGCGAAAAGTCAATTTTACCCCCGCCCCTCTCTACCGTAGCAGCAGCGACTCCGTGGATCTTTGTCGGTCCTGGAGTATATATGTTTTTATTTTTATTTTTATTTAACCGGCTGAAACTTGCCAAAAATCATATAAAAGCATAGAAAATTCATGAAATGGAAAACCAAGTTTTGTTAGTCTTCACATTAGTAGGTCTACATATTAGAAGTGAATAATCACATGTTTAATATTCTGTGTTTTCTGTACAATTAAATATGTGTTATTGCTTGATAAATCTTTATAGGGAGTTTCTATTAGCCATAAATCTTGAAATTTCTGCAGTATGTTAGGCTACTGTAAAAAATTCAAGATTTAAGAATAACATAGATCAATCTTTATAGAAACAAATTGTGTTAAAACATGTTTTATACTTTTGGTGTATACATATGTGTATTAGAAGACTAACAAAATTTTGTTTTGACATTTTACAAATTTTCTACGATTCTTAATGATTTTTACAAGTTTCAGCTGAAATAAAGCATAAAAAGAGGGAAAACCATAAGAGACAAGGACTTTGCATTTGGGCCCATGGATTTCTCACAGATCAACCCACGGTCTAGTGCACTATCTAGTAGTGGCCCTGTTCGGCTTACCCTATATTCGGCTTGTTCGGCTTCTTTTTTCAGTCGGAACCGTGTTTTTCTCTCACAACAATTCAGTCAGAACAGTGTTTTCAGCAAGTTTCAGCCAAGTTTCAGACCAGCGAACGGAGCCAGTATTTACTTGAGTCTGTAGTTTGTGCACAGCCCCTCTTTGACCCTATTCTAATCATCGGGTCTTTGGCCCTGTTCGCGTGTTCTTAAACCCGGCTTGATTCGTTTTTTTTCATCCGGAACAGTGTTTCCTCCAGCATTCCTTCAGACCATCCAAATTTCTCCTTCAGACCATCCAAATTCCTCTAGAATTCCTCCTATCGTTTTTTTTCTAAATCAGAGCACCCGAACGTGGAAGAGCAGTCGATACGGACGGGGATGGGATCAACGGTGACAAGGGAGGGTGCACGGGGGCACCATGGTGTTTGGCCACACCTGTAGGTGCCCGCGTTGCAGACGGAGATGGCAGACGGTGTGCTGGCGATGTGTGACGACAGCAGCACCAACAGCTGCGCGGATAACCGAGGCCGTAGCGAGCTCCAGCCGCAGGGGTTGCTGCTAGCTTTGCCGGAGAGGGGCCACGGCCGGGCATGGCGCCTACGGGGGAGCACGGACAACGTGGAGGCGAGCCTGAGAGATGTGCCCGCCATTGGTGCCGGTGGAGGTGGAAGGAAGAAGGAAGAGATGAGGGAACATGAGGGCAAAATGGTATTTTTTGCGTGCTTAGTATAAACATGAAAGGCGGGCCTGGTGCAAGCGGTAGAGTCTTACCGTCTGTGACCGGAAGGTCCCGGGTTTGAGTCGCGGTCTCCTCGCATTGCATATGCGAGGGTAAGGCTTGCCACTGACATCCTTCCCTAGACTCCGCACAGAGCGGGAGCTCTCTACACTGAATACGTCCTTTTTTTTGTATAAACATGATTTTCTCCTTTTTATGATTACCCTCTCTCCGTCTCAAAATAAATGTACTTTTATGATTCTTAGAGAAGATCCATGTTACTTGAAAATTACATATTTATCTCAATCAAAAGCTATCTCAGCCTGTAATGATTGTACTTTGAAAGTAGAAAGAGTAAAAAAAAAATACTACTATAGGTGGACTATATTTGAAGTGCATTCATTTAAAAAAATTACTAGCTAATATTTATTTTGTGACGGAGCAAGTACGGCCTCGTTTGGATCAAAGGAAAAGCATAGGAAACATGCAGGAAACTTATTCCAGAGGAATTATCTTCTCTCTCATCGTTTGGAACAAAGGAAGTCACAGGAAACTTTCCAAAGAAACGGCAACTACACCTGTACTTTTGGAGGAAGAAAATGAGGTCCGAGCTCATTGGAAACTCTCCTACGGCTGTTCAATGCCTCTCTGCGTTTTTCCAGTGTTATGGATTCTTGCGTTCTAAACACTCCTTCTAGTTATTTTTCACGTTTTTTCTTTTCTCTATTTTACCACTACACATTCATCATATTCCTGTGTTTTTTTCTATTCCCGTATTTTTTATTCTACATTCCAAGGCCCTACATGTTTTTTGTTCCGCCGTGCAGCGTAGTACCAGCAGTGCCCTGGAGTGGTGATGGTGGCTGGGGCTATATTATTAGAGACAGTGACGGTGATGTTGACATTGCTGGAAGGGGCAGATTACCACATCTCCTAGATCCTTTCCAATCTGAGCTAATTGCATGTCTGCAAGGGATTGAAGCTGCCATAGATATCGGTATTACAAAAATTATTGTTGAAACTAATGCTATGATGGTGAAATTTGCGGAAGCGAAGGATTGGGTCTTATCGGTGCTGGGTAGAATAATCCAAGAACTTGCTAGATTAAATTTTGTCTCTGTATTTTTTTCTGCAGTTCCTAGGGAGTATAACAAGGTTGCCCATGTATTAGAGCAAGGCTAATAATACAGCCGACTTGCTAGCTGTAAGGTTTCTTGTAGCTTTCTCTTAGCCCACTCATATAATAGTAGTTAGTTCTTTACAGTTAATACATGGCCCACTTGTTTCTCTCACAGACTTTCTTGGTTCTTGTACCCAAGTCGGCTGTAAGCTTACAACCCGCTTCTCCTCTCTCTCCTCCACCTCAACATTTAGTCGGCTTATAGCCTGCTATTATACTTGCTCTTAGTAGCTTCGAAGTGTGAGTGCGAAGAAGGGGACGGTCCATTCTTGGACCCACTGTATTCGGTCGATTGTCCTCATAGTCTGCAGCACTACTTCAGCAATACTGTGAACGAAGAATGTTTTTGTCTCGCAACAGCACGAGCCAAATTTCAGCGAAACCAAGGACTTCGCCGAGAGTGCAGCACGTGAGTAATGGAATCCATTTCCATTTCAAAAAAAAAAAGTAGTGCCCTGGCCCCTGGGGTACACACGTCAATTTCCCCCAACTGTCCTAGAGGCACCCACCGAGGCAGATGCCAGATCCATAAAAAGGCCGCTCACGCCGCTGTCCCTTCGTTTTCCCCAAACTGTGCCGACCGAACGACCGCCGGTCTTCCCCGCCGCGCACGCGCCTGGCGCGGGCGCCTCCATTTCTAGATCGGGGTGCGGCCATCCTCTCTTGTTTCCGTGGCAACTGGCAACCGCGCCTCTCCTCCTTCCTTGCAGCGTGCGCCAACCACCCCCCCCCCCCCCCCCCCCCCCCCCCCCCCCCCCCCCGCGGCACTGCGCGTGGAGCTGATCTCGTCATTTGTCGGTAAGGCTGCCGTAGCTTTTCTTCCATGGATCGTTCCTCCCGCTGCACAGTCGTCTCGCTCTCTCCAAATCTCTGTTCCTGGGACGGGGCATAATCTTGTGCATCTAGTTTTGTTGCGTATTTTTGTTCGAAGCTGTACCAATCGACTAATTTCAGCGGGTTATTTCAGCAAATTCGAATCCTCCGCCTGTGCCCCAATCATCTTTTCAACCTAAAATGCTCGGACACCATCCACGTTTGCTTGTTTTACCTTTATTTCTGCTCTGCCCAAGAAATGCCGGATACAGACTTAAGTTGACCTCCATTTATTTAGTCGGACTCCTATCTATTATATATCATTATAGTATGATTACCGCAAGTATCATCTTACATATGCCGAAATTTTCCATGCCTATTGCAGTGTTATGTTTTTGTCCAGCGGCACAACTGTTCAACTAAAGAGTGAAGAACATATTTTTGTAGCGCCATGGCTGTGGAAAGAGATGTATTTGGAATTTCAGGACCGACGTATCTGAAATCAATTGATTGGTATGTTTTTAATAGCTCCTCTCGCCTTCAACATTTCTAGATGACATTTCTCAGGATGTTCGCGGGTCATGGAAGGGTTGGGTTTGCAGAAAATTCTACATTTACTTGTTTTGAAAAAGATGTTCCTCATGTCCTCTAGCAACAGAGCTGCAACATTATTAACTGTAGCCAATCCAGTCTTTCTGGGAATTAGAGAGTTATGTCATTCTAATGAACGGCAGATAGTCGAGAACAATGAAGAAAGAGAAGCACTAGAAATAGGTTTAATTGCTAATTTTGTGTGCCTGGAATTCATCTTCTTCTATCTTACAACATTGGACTTGGGATGGCATGGCATCACTTTCATGTACCTAGCTTCTAAATCCCATGTCTTCCATTATTGGTCACTGTCATGTCGAACTTGGAAAAATTATGACCCTTAACTCTTACTAACCATTCCCACCTTCTCCACCTCACTCCCATTATGAGCATTATTGTCTAACTGTAAGTGGTTTAAGACTCAATGAACCTCTCCTTGTCTACTGAGATCCAGTCTCTCTAATGACATTGTCAACACAAACATTCATCATTGGGAATTGGGTTCTTCTGGTTAGCAGAATACAGGGAAGTAATACTTACTGCAACTTGTGCTGAGAAATTGATGGACTACAGAACATACCATACTTCTAAGAGCAATGGGAATTTGTGAAATATAGCTTCTTGTGTTTCAAGCTTTGCCCAATCTTTGTGCTTAGTTAACCACAGGATCCTCTAGCTACTCTTTAATTCTTTATGGTGTGATTGCTATGGATCTGGTTGAGTCTCTTTGAATGTTTAAGCATAACAATAAGCCATTATCTTCTGCAATATAGACTTAAGTCTGGAGCTAATGTATTTTTTAACATCATTTGTATATAAGGAAATAGTAATAGTAGTTTATTTATATAACAGAGATGGTTTATAAGAGAGAATATCGCGTTTGTATTGTGTAGTGCTAAAACACTGAATTGAGATGCTTTATAATTCTGAAGCGACATAGCTCATTTGTTGTCTTATCGACATTGTTCAGAAATCATTGCTAGCTTAGATGGAGAAAGTGGGAATTCTGCCATCATGGGAAGTGGGCTTCGCTGATTTGCCATCCCGCAATGGGGCTTCGCTGAATTGCCATTATGAAACATGTGCAACCCGCCGGAATGCCATTTGGTGACTTTAGAACTCAAAAAAAAATGGAAAACAAAGTTTTCTTCCACATTTACCCCTTGCCCTTTCCTTCTTCTTTCATGTGAGAGCACATGGACGGACGAAACCGAGGGAGGAGAAACGGATCGAGCGAGCGCACCCCCATGGCAGCGCCGCGAGCCTCCAGCGACGCCCGCCCGCCCCCCGCGGCAGCACCGCCTGCTCGCCTTCGCCATGCAGAGTCGTGTTCCCACCAGCGAGGCATGGTGGCTGCAGTAGGGACCTCAGGGCCGCCGGGCTCGTAGGCCGCTTCTTCGGCGCCGGCGAGCACAGCAACAAGAGTCGCGAGGTGGACGACCTAGCCCCGGCGAGGCTATTCGTGGGCCTGCCCATTGGCTCGGTCACGAACGGGCTCGGTGAGACCGAGGGCCATCAGCGAGGGGCGGCCTCGGCGAGCCATGTGCCGACGACGCCACGGCACATCGGGCACGCGATGGCCACGCCGTCGCGACTGGAGTTGGAGCAGTGCCCGCAGAGGCAGATGTGCTCCCACGACATGAGTAGCACCGTCGCCGGCCTGACCCGGCAAGCCCCGCACCTGAGGTTCAGGTGTGCCGACACCGCGGCGGGGCACTCTGGCCATGCCGCCGCCGATGCGTGCCTCAACCGGCAACGGCGAGCTCCAAGGTACGGACCGGGGCCATCGGAGGCCGCGCCGCACGGGCATCTGGGCAACCTGTGGAATGGAGGACGCAGTGGACATCGGCGGCGAGGAGCAGGCGGTGTTCTGTCCATCCCTCTGCTCACAGGAAACAAAGAAAGAAAGGACAGGAGCAAATGTGGAAGATAAATTCATTTTTCATTATTTCTGAGTCATAAAGTAACCAAATGGCATTCTGGCGGGTTGCACATATTTCATAATGGCAATCTAGCGAAGCCCCATTGCGGGATGGCAAACCAGCGAAGCACTTCCCACGATGGCATAATTCCAATTTTCTCATATTTCTGCATTCTCAATTTTGACCACTATGAACAGTCTAGGTTAAATCCTTGATAGTCAGAAGTTTGTTTTATGTGATCGTTGGTATAGGTACAGGCATATGATTCTTTTGCTAGTACAGTTTTCACAATTCATTGCCTTGGGGAAGTAACTGTCTTTCATTATCTATTGTCAAAAGGAACTGTGAGCATAATCGGAGATCTGTGGCTGCAAGCTTAGTTCAGGCTGTATATGTGTTAGAGAGAGACCGGCAACTGAATCATCAATCTGTTGAAGCCTTGGCACCTGCTTGGTGGGAATTCTTCCATTTTGAGCTGATTCGCAAGCTGATTGATGATGCTGATATGTCCATATTTGGTGCAATATTTGAATTCAATCCTCCTTCAAGTGAAGAAGCTTCTGTTGCAAATGCTCCAAGATTTGTCATCGCTTTCAGAGGCACCATAACAGAGAAGGATACTATCTCTAGGGATCTTTCCCTGGACCTGCACCTTGTTCAAAATGGTCTCCATAGGACCTCGAGATTTAATATTGCAATGCAAGCTGTTCAAAACGTCGCCTCAGTTTTCCCTGGATCCACGATTTGGCTAGCAGGCCATTCACTAGGTGCAGGCATGGCCATCCTTACTGGAAGAAACATGGTTAAGAAGGGTGTGCTTTTAGAAAGCTTTCTCTTCAACCCACCATTTGTTGCTGCTCCAATTGAAAGGATCAGGGATGAAAGGGTAAAGCACGGTTTTCGTATTGCAAGAAGTGTAATTACTGCTGGATTAACTATTGCCATGAAAGCTAAAACTGAGGGTAACAGTCAGAGATCTGTTGTTGAAGAATCTTTCAGCATTTTGTCATCATGGACACCATATCTATTCGTTAATCCAGGAGACCACATCTGTTCAGAGTACATTGGGTACTTCCAACACCGGAAGAACATGGAAGATCTTGGTGCTGGATTTATTGAGAAGCTTGCGACCCAGAATTCCATTGGAGACCTGTTCTTCAAGGCATTAGGATGGGAATCAGAACCACTGCACCTTCTTCCATCTGCTGATATAATCATCAATGTGAGCCCTTCATCTGATTTCAAATACGCTCATGGTATCAGTCAGTGGTGGCAACCTGAGCTGAATTTGCAGTGCAGTAAATATCGGTACTCATAGCTGTATCTTAAAAACTTAGTTATCCTTTCTATATCCCTTTAGTTTATTCATGTGGTTCATTCTATTTGGGTAGTATTGGTTTCCCAGCTGTGGTAGACTATTTCAGACATATTGACTGCATTTTCCTAACCTGCAAAATCTGTTGATTATGTGGAGTAAAGTTCTGACATCCATCATGTATCTGCCCTGTACAATATATTTATCCATTGTTTAATGATCGCATCATCTGGATTTCTGTACTTCGATGTACTTGTTGCTTTTCTTTTGCTCTGTTGTAGAAAATGCAAAATAATGTGTTCTTTTATTCAAATGAGAAATGCCTTGATAACGTTAGCCTCTTGCCTGATTCTTGTTCAGGACAACATAGCAAGTCATATCCAATGGTAAGTTTTCTTGTTTATGAGTTTAAATAAGTGCTGGTGCATCATCCGCTGATGGAGAGAGGTGGTGCTCTTGATGGGAATGAATCGATTGGGATCATCCATCTCGAGAGCATTGTGATCTGATTTAAATCCTGAATGTATTGTTCGGGTTGGCTCCAAATGTTACCCGCCTTTGACCCCCTGAGTTCATCTCTTTTTTTTCAAAAAAAAAATGTTCAACTGATTAGGCTTGTTGAGGTAAACAGTGTAGTGCAATGGTTAGCAAATTTCTAGCAAGAATACAGACTGTTTCTAGCAAGAGTACAGACTGTCGACACAACAACACTGCTGGCAACAGAAACTTGCTCTCACAAGTTACTGTAGAAACTTGCTCTCACAAGTTACTGCAGGCAACAGAAACTTGCTGGCAACAGAAATTCTAGGGCGCGTTTGGGAGCGTGGCCCAAGAGCCCGGCTGTGCTGGTGGGCTGCAACTCCCGTGTTTGGGAGCCTTGGCCCGCTCAGCAGCCCGGCCATCGGGGTGCAAAACAGCCCCCTCCGCCTGGCTTCGAGGAAGGGTTTGTTTCTCTCGGGCGTGGCTGCGAGCGGCGCGAGGGCGAGCGATTTCGGCGGCGGCGGCGGGCTCGCGTGGGAAGAGGGAAAGCTCCGCGCGCTATCTCCCCACCGGCGAAACCCTCCGCCTTTATAAGCGGCGCTTGCTGCTGCTTCTTCCTTCCTCTCCGTGCTCTTCGCCTTCCTCTAGCCACGTGAGAGACCGGCGTTGGTGGTGAGCTGGTGTGCATCGCGGCGGCATCCTCCCCCGGCGGGCTTCGTATTCGTTCCCGCGCCTCAGATCTGCTACGACGCGGTGCCGCTCCGTCGACCGCGGGGACTCTATGGAGGCGGTCGTCTTCTTCCCTCTTCTTCTGTGGGTGCGGTGGTGGTGAAGCTCTTCTTCCGGCCCGATCTGCTTCGTCTGCCTCGCCGGGTCTTGTTCTTCCTCCCGCTGCGTCGCTCCTTTGCGCCGACGCCGACCCCGAGGTGAAATCGACCCCCAATCCTCCCTCCTTCACGGCGATGATGTTAGGCTTTCATATCCTAATTGTTGTTCATGATTGGTTCATCTGATTTGAGTACTACTTGTTCCTCGATGGATTAGGGTTTGCTATCATAGTTCAGTGATGGTCGTTCTTACAGTCTTTCTTGCTTGCTACTATGATTTGCTTGTTCCTTGATGAGCTCTGTATACCTGATGCGTTTCTTGTTGTTCATATGGTTTGCTTCTGTATTTTTATGATATGGTCGATGGTGTTGTCCTGAGCACCTGGAGGCATGTACCTAAATGCAGCTATGCTTTATTTGCTTACTAAATCATTGTACAATCATGTTGAGGCCAGACAGGGTGTGATGATCTAAGTTTGTGTTACATTGTTATATGCATGTAGATGGATCCCTCTGAGCCGTGAGATGATGTGTAGGCAAGCAGCTGCCCTGGTTGTAGTCATGGTGTCCTTTGTTACCGACAGGCTTAAAAGGAAAAGGGTTGATAGTGAACCTAACCCTCTACTGTATGCACTTAGGGATGAAGCTGACCAGCACAGGCAGTAGACCCCTAACCTGATCTATAACTCCAATGATGGAGAGTGCCTATCCATGCTTAGGATGACCAGAGCACCTTTTTTTTTGCTTTATGTAATCTGTTTAGAGCTAGGAGCCTAGTTTCTGATAGAGAGGAGGTCACAGTAGAGGAGCAGGTTGCAATGTTTCTCCATGTGGTTGGTCACAACCAAAGATTTAGAGTTGTCCACCAGTCTTTTAGGAGGTCCATTGAGATAGTGCACAACACTTCCACCAGGTTTTGTATGCTATTGGTGAGCTTAGGAATGAGTTGATCAAGCCTCCTAGCACTACCATTCACCCAAAGGTACTTGAAAGCCATAGATGGAATCCATTCTTGAAGGTAATTGTGAATCACATGTTCCTTCATTAGGTAGATGTGCATATTCACATGTACTGTTATCTCACTTCCAAGGTTTTTAGGACTGCATTGGTGCCATTGATGGCACCCATGTGTTGGCAAGGGTGCCTAGACACATGCAGGCTGCTTTCAGGGGTAGGAAACACAACCCCACACAAAATAACATGGCTGTTGTAGACTTTGATCTCAAGTTCACATATGTTCGTGCTAGCTAGGAGGGCTCTACCCATGATGCACTTATCCTAGCTAATGCCATTGAGAGGAATGATGGGTTCACTATACTTGAAGGTAACTGCACTACCTAGTCAATGCACTTATGTCCTTAAGATTGGCACACACACTCATAGTAGTTGTCCAATTATAGGTAAATTCTACCTGGTAGATGCTGGCTACGCATGCCGCAGTGGCTGTAGGTAGGTACCACTTGACTGAGTTTGGGAGCAGAAACCACCCAACCAATGCAAGGGAGATTTTCAACCTAAGGCACTCATCACTAAGGGTCACTGTGGAGAGGGCTCTTGGTGCACTGAAGAACAGGTTTCGTATCCTAGATAACAAGCCCGTTTACCCATACAAGACTCAGGTGAAGCTTGTATTGGCCTGCTGTATTTTGCACAATTGGATCATAGGTTTTGGTATTGACCAAGTTGTGCCACCTGAGGAGGGTTTCATTGACAGCTGAAAGCTCTAGTTTGGTTTTGGTGAATTGATGAAACCCTAAGTGCTAACCTAGTTTATCAAGTGATCATGACATAGGTAGCACACTTCAAGTAGAAGAAGCTAATGAAGATCATAGCATGACAATGGTGATGGCATGGCGATGATCAAGGGCTTAAACTTGAAATGAAGAAAGAGAAAAACAAAAAGCTCAAGGCAAAGGTATAAATTGTAGGAGCCATTTTGTTTTGGTGATCAAGACACTTAGAGAGTGTAATCACATTTAGGTTTAATAGCCATACTATTAAGAGGGGTGAAACTCGTATCGGAATGCAGTTATCAAAGTGCCACTAGATGCTCTAACTCATTGCATATGCATTTAGGATCTAGTGGAGTGCTAACACCCTTGATAATATTTGTGAAAATATGCTACCACATGTGCACAAGGTGTTTGTAGGGTTGAGATGGGTTTGGGTCCCGCTTTTGGGAAAATGAAATGTCTATTTTCTATTGTGCCGGATGCAAAATTCTTGGTGGTTGGCACACTTGAGCAAGGGTGAAGAAGTTAGAGTTGAAATGGAGTTGATCGAAATGATGCTGTCGTCGGTCTACTGACCGGACGCTGGGTCACTCAGCGACCGGACGCTGAAGGGCTACGTCTGATCGAGCTGTCAGATGGACAATGGCTAGGGTTGAGCACCGGACGCTGGCTGCGTCCGGTCAAGGTGGACCAGACGCGTCCGGTCGAAAAAACATGCCTCGGAGAGCTTACTAGAAACGACCGGACGCTGGGGCTTCAGCGTCCGGTCAGTTTTGACCGGAGCGTCCGGTCAGCTTCGCAGCCGTTGAAATTTGACGAACAACGTTTGAAGCTGGTGACGCGTGGCGTCCATCAGGCGACCGGACGCTGAGGGCTAGCGTCCGGTCAGTATGACCAGAGCGTCCGGTTAGAGCGCGTTTTACCCAGTGAAGGGGTATAACGGCTCTATTTGATTAGGGCTCTATTTATAGCCCCATGGCCGGCTCAAGGAATAACCCTTGCACATTTTCATTGCCATAGCAACCTTATGAGCCTAGCTAAAGGACTCCCACTCATCTACATTATTGATTCATCATCATAGTGAGATTGGGAGTGATCCAAGTGCATTGCTTGAGTGATTGCATCTAGAGGCACTTAGTGATCGTGTTTCGCTGCGGATTTCGCTTGTTACTCTTGGTGGTTGCCGCCACCTAGACGGCTTGGAGCAACGAGGATCGTCGAGCGGAGGTGGTGATTATCTCCGGCTCCGATCGTGGTGATTGTGAGGGGTTCTTGACCTTTCTCCGGCGGAGCGCCAAAAGGTACTCTAGTAGATTGCTCGTGGCTTGTGTGATCCTCATCTTATGTTGGTTGCGCGGCACCCTATTGAGGGTTTGGCGTGTGAAGCTAATTAGCGCGTGAACCTCCAAGTGAGTGAATCGCCACAACGAGGACTAGCTTACCGGTAAGCAAGTGAACCTCGATAAAAAATCATTGTGGTCATCATTGATTCCGAGGTGATTGGTCATCATTGTTATTCATCTTCATGATTGATTCATTCATTCATCTACACGGTGGTATAACCCTCTTGATCACTCTTTTCACTTTACTGCAAACTAGTTGACAAGCTCTTTAGTGTAGCTAGTTGTGAGAGCTTGCATGCTTGGTTGGTGTGGCTCTTTAGTTAGCCTTTGAGAGCACACTAACATAGGTTAGTGTCATTGCTCTTGTATGAATTGACACTATCTAAACTAGAATTGTGGTAGGTGGCTTGCATTTTGAGTAGGCTAGCGCAACACTCGCTTCGCCTCATAATTGTCTAACTATTTGGTTAAGTGTTGTTGTAGAAATTTTTATTAGGCTATTCACCCCCCCTCTAGCCATTAGGACCTTTCAACAGCCAACCTGACCCACTTGAGAACCTGCCCAATAATGACAGCCGATCCCAAGACTCCAATGCCATGGCACTTAGAAGGGATGCCATCTGTAATGCTATGTGGGAAGGGAGGGGTACCTCTAGGATCTGATCATGCATTAACTTTGTTATTAAATTCGGTTTGTTTACCCTGTTATGGAACTCATGTTTGTGTGATGTTTATGTAATAATTTGTTGGACAAGGCTGAGACCAAATTTCTTTCCTACTCAAGTGTTTATTGTTTGGTTCATGTTGTTTTTCATCATCTGCCACTCGTTCATGGTCTTTGGCCATAAAACTCAGCCATACAGTGGTAGCAGCATAGATCAATTATGATGCTCCTATTGTATGGTTGTGTCCCATGGCCAAAGCTTATGTGTATTCTTGATTGTGATGTTATTCTCCTACTTACTTTGAAATTGCAATACCAAATAGGATGGCTCCACTCCCAGTTGATTTGCTTGGTGCCTAGGGTGGGTTTGTGGCTGCTTCTGATGTAGCAAATGGGCTGTTGGAGGTGCTGTTGCCGCTGGTGCTGGTGCAGCAGCAGTAGCTGGTATTGGTGTTGCTGCTGCTGGTGCTGGTGTTGCCGTTGCAGCAGCTGGTGATGGTGCTGGTGCTGCTACAGGGGGTCCTAGGGCCATGAGGTGGAACACCTCTGGCTTTGTCCTTAGGAGGATGGCACAACTTGTTAGTGATGGTAGTAGACCTGACAAAGTCTTCAAGGATAAAGATGTTAACCATGTTGCCAAAGCCCTTAAGGAGTACAGTGGGGAGGTAGTGAGCCAAACTCAGGTGTACAACACTTTGGGATAGTGACACCAATGCTATCAAGCTTGAGTAGGAGCACTACCTTGGCCACTGCAAGGTAGAACTTTGTTTTCTTTCCTATGTGTCCTTATACCTGTCTTTCCATTACTTGTCTAAAACTGTACCCTTCCCCTCCCTCCCCCTTACTGCAGGACCATCCTAAAGATGCAGAGATTCTAAACTATCCTATAAGGTTCTACACTGAGATGGAGTCCATCTTTGGCCATGCTATGGCCACTGGTAGGTTTGCACTTGCTTTTGGTGAAGCCCTAGGGGCCAACCAGGCTAAGAGTGTTGCTGCTAAGCTAGAGGGTCCTTCCTCTACCCATGTTCCTACTGAGAAGACCCACACTGATGTAGGATGTAGCAGCAAGGCCACAGAGCTCCTCTCCTCAGCTGTGGGAGCAAAGAGGAAGAGAGGCACCTTTAGTGAGGATGAGATGCTTATGTTAACCAACATGTCTGATGCTGTAAACAATGTTGCCAATGCTCTTAGGGAGACTAGACCAGCCCATGTTGATGCTGACCTCTACCTCGCTGTGATGGAGATACCTGGTTTTACCGAGGAGGCACTGATAGTGGCCTACACCTACCTGCTGGACAACAAGGTCCAAGGCAGGGGCTTTGTTGGCATGAGTGACAGCCATAGGGACATTTGGCTCAGGAACTACCTAGCCAACAACTACTACATGTAGTTCCTGCACATGTTGGCAACCATGTGCATTGAGGGGGTTGACTGTTGAGATGTATAGTTCCTCCACCTTCCTCACCCACTCTCTCTTCTTTTGACTACAGTTGAGCTGTAGGTATTTTGTACAGGTTACTTGGCTAACCCACACCTGTCCTTTTGGGTTCTTTCTTGGGAGGGTGGCTAACTATATGTGCTAGAGGGTACCATGGTAGACATTTGAGCCCTAAAGTGTTGGGCAGAACAATTATGTTGTAAGGCACTATTTGTAGCCTATGTTGGCTACTTTATTTGAGATCAGTTGTTCCTTATTCTCTTACTTATGACCTGTTGGTTTTGTTTCTTTTGATTAGTGGTAACTGTGGGAAATCTATAAGACATATGATGCAAACAACATATTCATGAGGTGGTTGCCTTGTTTAATTGGTTCTTCATGTTTTTCATCACTGCCATGGAACCCTATGTGTGCCCATCCATTCACTTATCAACAGCAACTTGTATCTTATGCTAATGGCAGTGAATGGATGTGCATAATAGGGTTCGATGGCAGTCATGGCCCTAGATTTGCACTTGTTTAGTGTCTGCCCTATTTACTTGATTATTCTGATTTGTCATGTATGTCATCAAATCCATGTGACACATCCATACCCTAGCAACAACCCCTTCTTCCTTGTGCTGATGGCAGTGTATGGATGTGCACATAGATTCCATGGCAGCCATGAGTTTGGATTTGCTGCACTACTGGTTTTTATTTTCTATGGCAGCCACCAATGATTTGAACTGAAAGAACACCACCACATTGTAAAGCTGAGGCCAACCTTTTATTACAATGCCTGTGATGTCAATTCTCTTACATATAAACTTGATGATGCTGGTCATCAGTGGAGGACTTAAGATCAACGATTTGTTTCACCGCAAACCGTAGATCTTCAAGTTCCACACTCATGGCAAGTTTCATGCTTTACATTTAACTGAGGCTAAACCACTGTTTCATTTTATAGAAATGGCAGGGTACTATATTGTTTTCAATGGGAAGGCTCATGGGATTTACCTGAGTTGGCATGAGTACAATAAGCATGTTCTTGGGTTGAGAAATGCTATATACAAGAAGTATAGCAACTATGAGCAGGCTGTTAGAGATTTTCAGGCAGCCATGAGAGATGTCCATTTATCTCATGGAGCAGCACCTCTCCTTCCCTATGATCCTGTCCCTCATGATGCTTTTGCTCCAATCACCTCACTTGTTATCTTGGTGTTTTGGATATGGATGAAGGGGGGCAATACTAGCTGCTACGACTGCCCCACTTAGGCCTGTGATGGGTGCATGATGGATGAGTTGCTGTTGTGTCTTACTATTTTCTGTCATCCATTTCTGTTTCATATCTCCTATGTGTTGTTCAAGGTCTGCTACTTACTGATTAGGCTGTTGATATTGTTATTTTGCCTTGCTTCATTGGTACTTTTTGTAGCTGTGGGAATTAGGTCGATGATGACAAAATTGATGGGTGCATTAGCTGGCTACATGTGCTTTTTGTTTGTGTAATCCATTTATGTGATCTTCTACCTGTGCTGGGCTTCACAGACTTATCTTTGGTGGCTGACTATGCTGTAAATGGACCTGTTCTTTCTTGCTTACTTCTTTAATTGTACCATGAAGCTAGCTATGTTATGGACTGATCAACTGTTAATTTTTCTGAGGCCTAGTGCTGTTAACAGCACTAATTGCATGGTTTGCTTGTTCAAAACTGTTGTAATGGATCTCCAACTCTTGCTCATTCCATTGCTATAACTGCATTGCATTTGTGCATCCTGACTATGGGCCTGGCCGAGGCAGCCAACAATCAAACACAATCTTGGTTTGGTAGTTGGAGTTAGTTAGCTGCTCAGCCCGGCTGCATATGTGCAAACAAACACAATCTCAAGTGGGCCTGGCCCGTTTCACACTAGATGCCAAACAAGAGCTGTTGCACCACTTGGGGCAGGCCTGGACTGGACTGGCCTGGGCCAGGCGGGCGGTCCAAGCCGGCCTCAGCCACCCTCCTAAACACGCCCCTAGAAGCTACGTAAGAGCACCCGAAACGTCATTTCAACTGCATGTATTCTCGATGCTTGGATCGGTTTCTGCTGGCAAAGTTCGGCATCAGTGAGAACCGAGCGGGGCTCGGTTGGTCAGCTGAGCAGGGGCTCAGGCTGCTCGCCCGCGGTTCGAGCGCTGGCTCCCGCGAGGCGCCTCACCTTTCTTTTCAATAGTATCCGGGAGACTCCCCGTGTGTAGAAAAAAGTTCGGCATCGGTGGCCAGGGCAACACGAAAACCTTTCTATGAATAAAATACAACAACTGGATCTAAGGGTGTCCCCAGTGGTCAGCGACGTCGCTGGCTAAATAGATTCGGGAGAGAATAGGCAAAAAGTGAATAGCTATCTATTCGTTCGGCTCTAGCGCGTTGCCGGTGGAAGCCAATACTCCAACGGCGCTTGTAACTTTTTTACTACGATGGCCAACCGGAAGCGCCGCTGGTGGAGAAAGATGCTTTGATTAATTAATTCTAACGTTTGGGACCACATTTGGTCATGTCCATGTCAGCTGTCGAAATCGACGGCACCACTGCGGACGCCCTAATATCTCAGCCTCGCGTTCCAGTGTTCTATCTCCGTGAAATAATATTATATACTACACTAGGCAGCGTGTCCGTACGTTGCTACAGAACAGTCAAACTTTTGTACTAAAAACACATGGATCACACGATAAGATAACAATACTATAAAATTAAATACCGACGCTAACATTTAAATTATAGTAGTACTTGACAGCTAAATTGAGCTAGTCAATTTTAGTTCTTCTTAATAAAAACAGAGCACTAATAGTGCACTAATAAGCATAAGATGCACTAAGCCTCAAAATTTTTCCAGCTCAAACAATAGTAAGTCAAATGTATTGATAGCTTACTCCATTTTTAATTATTTCACATAAGACAAGCAGCTATCATTCCTTCTAAAAAAATTTAGAATAATCATACACAATTGCGATATGACTTCAGCACCTAGCGTTGAACTCTGTGAGACTGAGCTCCATACAAGCAGCATCGTGTGAGTGAAACCTTGTAGGCTGAGGCCATGTTCCAATGGCGCATTCATCCATCCCAACAGCATCCATAAGTATTATTGGGGAAAGTTATTCTCAGAAACTACATCCTGTCAAAAATGCATCGTAGCAACGAAGATTATGTTAAAACTGTGAAATGTTCATATCACTGCAATAAATACTATCTGCACAAGCTAAATTAAAATTCACTCTATAAACGAAATCACAAGGCCTTTTCTTCATACCTCAAATTGACGATGACAATATAGGAAGCCCTTTGTCAGTATATACTACAATTCCAAATGCCCCTTGATTCACTTAATGGCATATGGCATAGCCCATATAACTCTTACAACTTAGACTTGTTTTTCATCCAACCCCTCAAAAAAGCCTCCATAAAATGATTACTTTTTACACAAGGCCTTTTCTTCATACCTCAAATTGATTATGACAATATAGGAAGCCCTTTGTCAGTATATACTACAATTCCAAATGCCCCTTCATTCACTTAATGGCATATGGCATAGCCCATATAACTCTTACAACCTAGACTTTGTTTTCCACCCCCCGCCCCCCCTCCTCAAAAAATCCTCGATGAAATGATTACTTTTTACCTGAGGTAGTAATTGGAAAAGAGTACCATGAAGCTATGAAAACAAGTTTGCATGGAGAATAGAAATTATATGTAAGAGCATAAGTCTTATCCAGTGGTGCCTACCTTGACCGAAGTTATTTTTATGTGTGAAATCTCTTTTGCCTGATCTCTGGCCATGTCAAAGGACAAGCTATGAGACTGATTCCGAACACCTCCTGCTCTACTCAACAGCACATGTTTTTGTTCAACCCTTCTTTTTCTGCTACCTTAAAAACATAAAACACGACATTCATATTATTATCTTGTCTTTAAAAGAGGAAAGAAATAATGAATGCTTAATGCTTTCACCTGTGTCAGCTAGAACTGAAGCTTCCAGTGGTGCCACTGATGTCACAACATTATTTCACTTCTACTAAATACAAAACTTGCAGAATAGCAAGAACTGCATTTGGCTTCACGGCAGCTCAGAAGTCAGACCTATTCGACTTTAGCACACAAGCGCTATATGGGAAACCAAAAGAAAATTACTGTAAGAACACCAAAATGGTTTGAGTGCAACGGAAAAAAAAATAATATCCTGATCAGGCGATCATATAAATATGAACATGTGTTCTACTGATTCCCAAAAATCACCTAGAGTCAATTGAAATATCAATACTGATGCAAGTGAGCCATTATTTCAGTGAACAAAAAACTTTCAGTACCGATGCTCAAATATTAAGGCACCAAAGGTATGGCCATGTCAACATAGTCAGATTAATTATCAGACTCCTTTTGCCTAAAAAAAGACTAATCATAAGATTCGGCACAAAGGTATAAACTTTTAAAATATTATTAGTTATCATAATTCGTATCCTATATATATTGTTACATCTAAAAGTTAGCACAATAGTCACAGGTAGAATGACTACCTTCCAGATCAAGGCTGAAGAAATTACAACACAAACCTGGGAAATAGGTTATATTAACAACTACCCATCGCCTGAAAAGTCCTAAAAAAATTGGCAGCAATAAATGAAATGTTGCAAACCATCCGTTCCAAAATCAAGGAAGCACATGGAAGTTTAACCAAAGATCAACGTGCTACCAAGATAGTTATAAAAAAACATGCTACCAAGATTGGATCAAACATGTGTCCGAGAAATCAAGGTGTGTGCTGATGGCAAACGAAAAGTTACTATACATTTCCAACCTTCTCTCATTTCCTGCAACAGTAAGACGTAGAGTCTAGAGAAATAATTGAAAGGATATAGGTTGAGATTGGCTCTGAAATAATTGATAGGATGCTTAATTCTGTCTTTAAGCAACTTTTCAGAAAATATCTCTTCCATGTTATAGATACGTGCATACCTGATTTAGGCAACTATTCCAAAATTGCAGAAAATATGACCTTGATCATCACTTTGAACCTGTCAAAACACCAATGTAACCTCAATCGCATACATTTATCACAATTTTTGCCATGTGTCTAAAAAAGCATATACAAATTATAGCATGAGTCCATGTGCTAATTCAATTGAGAGAATTCCTTATTTGACACTGGGAAAATGAGTCGTTCCTTTCTTGGTCCTGAAATTTTCTTCGTTCCCTATTTGACACTCACTTCAACTTTCGTTCCTAATTTGACACTGCCGTCAAATCCGTTAGCTAACGGTGTTAACTGGCCGTTAAAAAGACGTTTTTGCCCCTAGAAAAAAAAGCGGCGAAGCAAATTTGAGAGGAAAAAAAAACCTGCGCCTTTTTTTTGTAGCTGGGCGCATCATCAGAGGCGGGCGCAGGTTTTTTTCCTCTCAAATTTGCTTCGCCGTTTTTTTCTAGGGGCAAAAACGTCTTTTTAACGGTCAGTTAACACCGTTAGCTAACGGAATTGACGGCAGTGTCAAATTAGGAACGAAAGTTGAAGTCAGTGTCAAATAGGGAACGAAAAAAATTTCAAGGCCAAGAAAGGAACGACTCATTTTCCCAGTGTCAAATAAGAAATTCTCTCAATTCAATTTGATAGCTGGTTCTGTAGTTCACTAAAAAGAATCTTTTTTAAAAAAATCACGTCCTTTTTCCATTTTGGGTGAATGGTTAGGTAAATCAGCAGATTTACTCACAAGCACAAACCCTTCCAATGAATAAAAGCTCTTGAACAATATCAAAATAAATTTCAATGATAAAAAACCAGCACCAGAGTAACTAAATTGGCCAGTATAAAAAACCTTGCAATGATCAGGTTGTAGGTTATTATGACTTCTGTTATCAGTTTCAGATTACAGGAAAGGATGATGGGATATATATCTCAGGTCTCAGTTTTCATGATTTATATTTGAGGTCTCAATCTGATCTCCTATAGTAACTCAATTTCAATACTAAAAGAAAAGGTAATATAACAAAAGGGTTTTATATGGCCATCTCAATTTAGTAAATCCACTTCTTCAGAACACAGCAGAAGCATTATTTTCTCACCCGAATACAGTGACCAACTCCTCCCGTTCAACCTCCCCTCCATTCTAATGCAGGCTGCAGCCAAACCAAAAAAGAGGCAATCAATATGTAGTACAAAAGACCCATACATATGTGCATCCATAAAAATTATTAAAAATGAATTTGTAGTTCAACCTCTGAGAACCATTTATAAAGTCTCACTGCATTTTCAGTTGGCTCTCCATCAGCATAACTACAATGACAACAACCAGATATGTTGGCAATTCACTGAAAATAAAATGCATACTTTCCCTAGGCTTGTACTTAATAACATACAACCAATTCTTATGTTGCCAGGAAGAACAATGTGATTCCCTGCTTAAGGTTCTCGTATTGCTCATCCTCGCTAGCATGATCATCCTGAACCCTAAGGGAGTACATATGAATCATAATAGATAAGATGAAAAACAAGAAATTTTGAGCAGCAGCATAAGGATGAAGCCTCCACAACCTAACAGATCGACCACCCTAAACCTGAAGACAGCCCAGCGGTCCGTCCGACGGCGACGGCGTGTGCTGGTCGACGCTGAGAAATTGAGGTGTTGCGACCTGTCAAAATTCAATGCATCACTTGTCAAAAATCCAAAGGAACATCAGTTACCATAGTCCCAACAGACACGCCAAACATAATTCCTTTGAGCTGTCATCTATTAGACATTTTGATTCATGAAAGGTGATAGGAATCACATGGACAAGAAACGGTGGGAAATGCAGGAGCGAGGTGACCATGTTGCTTGAGTACTTGACATTGGATAAGTTGGTCAAATGGCAACTTGTCATGGTCAGGTCAGTAAGTCTTACTTGCAATATATTTCTAATTAGCTAGTGAACACCAAGAATGAGTATCCATTGATAGGAATTCATCTGGTGTATTTTTTCTTCTCTTTTTTCTGAACAATTTTTTTTCATCGGCCAATCACAAGAATTTTTGTCATTGGGTTATTTGTGTAGCTATATTAACTGGTGCAAAACTGCTAAGTTCATTTAACAAAGAAGAGTATCTGTTGTATTAAAAATGTTTGGACACATGCTAACATGGTCTAAACGGCTACAGTGCAAATCCTACCGGCTGCTCCCAAAATAAAAAAGGCAAGTATGCAGTGGGATTCCTATCATAAAGGGAATAATCAGTTAGAAATGCTTAGTGGGCTATTGGAGGGGATTCCGATCTGCTTACTTGTCCATATAGGTGAATTGAACAAATAATTGACGATTTACGTTGTTTCTACCCTTATATTTGATCCATTATTCAGAAACGCTTCTGGCTGATGAACCATCAATGTTTAAGCACAAAAAAAAGGAGGCTAGACAAAAGTAAGAATGAAAAGGAGGCAGGATAATCAGCACGAATTCACACATGCTCTTTGTGGCATTAAAAACAGAAGCATTCATGCCAAGCATCTCGAGGTCCCTTTTCTTGGTGGCTCTGGTGCATGCCCCGGAGACCTGCCTGCAAATTCATCCACTCCCAAATTAAGAATCAGGCTGAGACAGGGATTTGGACCTCCACTCCCCCCAAATTCATCCACCATCTCCAAGCGCAGCATCCATAGCCTAGTGCGGCACCTCCCTAGACCTGCAGGCGCCACTGCAGTGCCGGGAGCCTGCCACGAGCGTCGACGACGTAGCGGCGAGCGCGTTGCCGCCGGCCGTGCATGCCTCTAGCTCAATCTCGGCGGTATATGCACTGGCGTCGGGGCTGCACGAGGCGACGCTTGGTAGACTCCGCGAGCGCATGCTCATCAGGGAGGACCGTGGGAGCAAGGCGGTTGGAGAGGAGCCATTTCACGTGTTCCTATGCTGCTGACGCTGCGCACTGTCGGGATCGTGCGCCGGGCTGTCTAGCCTCTTCCGCGGCGCCTCCACACAGCGGGGCTCATGTGTACCTCCTCCACACGACGTATGGGGAGAGAGGAGTAGAGGAGGACCTGGTCGCGCCAGAGGCCTCAACCGCGCCGCTAGGATTTGCCCTCGCTTGTGCCCCTGTGGTAGCGCGGCACAGGGTCGGGCCACCGGAGCCGGGTAGAGGGAGGAGTGGAGCATGCGTCGCAAATCAGAGCTGGCGAGGGCAGAGCGGAGGCTTCGCGGTGTCGGTAGGGCCGTGGCTACCAGCGATGGCGGCGCTACCTCAGGGGTGGGGGTGGGGGGGCGGAAAACCCTAGCCACGTCGGGGTAGGAGGGCCATGGAGTGTGATGGCGTGGGCGAGCGCGGTGATGGAGCGGCGGCGCAAGGGCAGAGAGAGAGGAAGCATCGGCGTGCGTGAGCGAGCGGGGAGATGGAGCAGAGATCTCATGCGTCGGCCTGATTCCATGCGGGATCTCGCGCCATGGGGAGGCGCGACGCTCGAGCGGGGTGATGGAGCAAAGATGGCACGCAGGTAGACTGGTGAGGCGAGGGACGACACGAAATTTGGTCGCACGGGGGAGGGCAGGACGACGAGGCGAAGTTAAATTGTTGCACAAAAAAGTATTCACTCTTTGTTCTTTTTAGTTGTAGAAGATATATCCTAAAAAGAATGTAACTATGGGTTGAGTGCCACGAAAAGTGGTTCACGTTTAACCAAGTTTTAGTGAATAATATTCACAATTATGTCTTTAAATTAATTTATTATGAAAATACATTTTATAGTTAATCCGATGGTATTTATTTGGTATCATAAATATGGATAGTTTTTTTATCTATAATGTAATTGGTCAAACTTAACGAGCTAAAACGTGGCATTAAGCTAGAATTACATTCTTTTATGAACGGATGCAGTAGATTGTATACGGATGAGAACCGATGCCTATACTTCCTCGATGCCTGGTTTTATGCCTGGTTTTTCCAACTAAGCATCTGTAGTGACATGATGATGAAGGAATTTTATTTTGGGGTTTCCCAACATGGGTGAGAGAGTTGAAGAACCTCTTGAGTGGCTCGATGCAAGCACAAGAAGGAAAGGGCATGGCCTAGGGAAGGTGGAGGGTGGTATGGAGGTTCCCATCGTCAATCGAAATGAACTACAGTAGTCGGACATCGGAGGTTGATGAGTGCAACTATCTTCTGTGCATGGACATAGAGCAGAATGGCTCGGTGGCTTGGTGTGGCGGAGGAGGATCGCTTGGCATTCCTTTTTAGGCGAGAAGAGGTGGAGCTCGGTTGGGCCTTCAATGCCATGTGTAGAATAGGATTATGCAACTGGATGATCATATTCATTATACACAGTTTACATATATAGGCCTTTGGCCATGGCTGTACAAGCGGTCTGCACAAGAGCGAGCGGAACGAGCGGCCTAGCGCGAGTGGAGCGCGTGAGATACGCAGCGGGAGCGCGGACGCCGTGCGGCAGCGCGCGCTCTACGGAAGCTGGAGCCATTGGCGTCGTGATGCTGAAGACCCGGGCGCGGGGCGCTAGCCACCATTGGTGGTATTCCACTGACACCCCCCCGCAGTGTCGACGTCGGAAGTCGTGACGGAGAGGCTGTCCCTAAAGTTGAAGAAGAGCGCCGAAGGCAGACCCTTGGTGAACACATCCGCGAGTTGTCGCGCACTTGGAACATGCGTGACACGGAGCTCCCCAATGGCGACCTTTTCCCTGACAAAGTGTATGTCCAGTTCGATGTGCTTGGTCCGGCGATGGTGGACGGGGTTCTTGGACATGTACACCGAGGAAATGTTGTCGCAGAACGCCACAGTCGCTGATGGCACATTGCACAGCAGCTCGCCGAGGAGATGCCGTAGCCAGGAACACTCGGACACAGCGTTGGCGATGGCGCGGTATTCCGCCTCGGCGCTCGACCTTGAAACCATGGTCTGTCGTTTGGACGACCACGAGATAAGGGAGGAGCCAAGGAAGATGCAGTATCCCGACGTGGAACGCCTCGTGTCCGGGCAGCCCGCCCAGTCCGCGTCCGAGTACGCGGTGATCGTCGGCGAGGAGATGGCGCGCAGTTGAACACCGAGATGAGCCGTGCCCTTGATGTACCGAAGAATGCGCTTGAGCATGGTGAGGTGCACATCCCGCGGCGCGTGCATGTGGAGGCAGACCTGTTGCACTGCGTACGCGATGTCGGGGCGGGTTATCGTCAGATATTGGAGGGCACCGGCGAGGCTGCGATAGGTGGTGGCGTCGCTGATGAGTGTGCCGTCCGCCGCCGAGACCTTGCCCTTCGTGTCTGCTGGAGTGACGACAGAGTTGCAGTTCGCCATGCCGGCGCGTTCCAGCAGGTCCTCGGCGTACTGCGTCTGGGAGAGGAAGAAGCCGTGGCCGGTTCGTCGAACGCTGATGCCGAGGAAGTGGTGTACGAGCCCCATGTCCTTCACCTTGAAGGCGTCTTGTAGCCGCCTGACAAACTGGTGGAGCAGTGCTGTAGACGATGCGGAGAGGATCATGTCATCCACGTACAGGAGCAGGTAAGCCTGGGCGCCGGCGCGGTTGTACACGAAGAGCGAAGTGTCGGCTCTAGACTGCACAAAGCCAAGCGAGGTGATGTGCGCGACGAAGCGGTCGAACCACGCTCGAGGAGCTTGGCGTAGTCCGTAGAGGGAGCGCGACAGGAGGCAGACATCATCGGGCCGTGCGGGATCGGCGAAACCCGTGGGTTGCTGACAGTATACGCGCTCCTGCAGATTGCCGTGCAAGAAGGCATTGGAGACATCGAGTTGATGAGCAGGCCACTTGCGCGATGCCACGAGCGTGAGGACGGTGCGGATGGTCGCCGGCTTGATCACCGGGGAGAAGGTTTCGCCAAAGTCGATGCCGGGCCATTGATTGAAGCCGCGCACGACCCATCGAGCTTTATAACGCTCAAGAGTGCCGTCGGGGTTCATCTTGTGCTTGAACACCCACTTCCCAGAGATGATGCGCGCGCCGGGTGGCCTGGGGACGAGGGTCCAGGTCTGGTTGGCCTACAGGGCGTCGTACTCAGCTTTCATGGCCGTGTACCAGTTGTCGTCCTTGAGAGCCGAGCGGACGGAGCGGGGCACCGGCGAGAGTGTGCCCGAGGCCGCCAGGGCATACTTGGGGTTCGGCTTGTGGATCCCATCACGTGCACGGGTGACCATGGAATGACCGGTGGTGGCAGGTGGACGCGCCGGTGCAGCCGGTGGCGATGACGGGGACGATGCCATGGGCGACGTGGTGGGCGACGTCAGCGTTGGCGTGGACGATGCCATGGAAGTCGATGCAGATGTTGAAGACGACGCCACGGGCTGTTCGGAGGCACCTCTCGAACGCACAGTCCGTGCGCGCGTCGGGTGCGGAGGCAGCTCGGTGACGAGTTGTGGCGGCGTGTCGTCCTCAAGTTGAGCTGGTGGTGGACGGGGCACAGGGTCGGCGATGTGGTTGTGGCGGAAGGGGAAGACCGCCTCGTCGAAGACGACGTGCCGAGACGTGATGACGCGGCCGGTGGTGATGTCGTAGCATCGGTAGCCGCGATGATCAGCGGGGTACCCAATGAAGATGCACGCGGTGGAGCGTGGGGCGAGTTTGTGCGCCGACATGGCGAGCACGTTGGGGTAGCAGCGACACCCGAACACCCGGAGCTCATCGTAGCTTGGTGGCACACCGAAGAGGAGGGAGTATGGCGTCGTAGATGCCGTGGTGCGGCATGGACGCCGATTGATCAGGTACGTGGCCGTGGCGAGCGCCTCAGCCCAGAACGCCAGGGGAGCTGCACTGTGAATCAACAGAGTTCTAACACAGTCATTAGTGGTGCGCAGGATGCGTTCCGCCTTGCCATTTTGCTGCGACGTGTAGGGACACGAGAGTCGGAACTGAATGCCGAGAGTGGACAGAAGAAGGCGCATGGCATAGGAGTCATACTCACGGCCATTATCTGTCTGAAATGAGAGAATGGGAAGGCGAAACTGAGTCTGAACATAAGCAATAAAGGCGCGTATTGTCGTAAAAACGTCAGACTTATTTCGTAGAGGAACAGTCCAAAGATAGTGGGTGTAATCATCCAGAAAAATAACATAGTATTTGTACCCGGAATGACTGTTAACAGGAGAGGTCCAAACATCTGAATGCACTACTTGAAAAGGAAAAAATGTTTGGGATGCAGAATTGTGGAAAGGTAAACGGGTGTGCTTGCCCAAACGGCAAGAACTGCAAGAGTGGCCATCAGCCTTATTACAGGAAAAGGAAAAAGTGTGTAAAATCTGAGAATTAACAGGTTGTCCGGGGTGTCCGAGCCGCTGATGCCACAGGGACGCCGTTGATGATGCAGTGAGGGCTTGATGGTGAGGAAGGCGCAGGGGGTAGAGATCGCCGCTGCTCTCACATCGGAGCATCTCCTCCCTGGAAGGAAGATCCTTTATGGAAAAACCAGCAGGGTCAAATTCAATTGAAACATTGTTTTCACGGGTTAATTGACGAACTGAAATCAGATTCTTGATGAGTGAAGGAGGAACAAGGACATTGTTTAAATGTAAAGGAGAGGAAGCTGTGGGGATTACAGTGTGTGCTCGGTGAGTGACAGGCAACCGAGCACCATTGCCCACTGTGATGGAAGAAGACGAAGGACGAAGTGTATGGGAGGGGAGATTACCGGGGTTGGAGGACATGTGTGACGTGGCACCGGTGTCGAAGTACCAGTCGGACGTGCTCTGCGGCTGATGTGGAACGCCGGCTGACTGGAGTGCAGCGTAGAGGCCCCCGGTGTCGAAGGAGTTGGCGGAGCCGTGCGGGAACGGTGGCTGCAGGTGAGAGGCCATCATCGCCTGCTGAGGCTGGAAGGGCGACCGCGGACCTAGGACTCCCGCACCCGGAGCACGGAAGGGCATCTGCCATGCCTGCATCATACCTTGCCATGGGTTGAAGCCCGCGGCGTAGGGCGCGCTCTGGGCATTGGAGTTGTTGAAGCGCGCGTTCCCGCCGCTACCGCCGCCGCCGTTGCCCTTCTGGCGGCGCCGGTCGTTGCGGTTGTTGTAGCGGCCGCCCCCGCCGCCGTTGTTGTTGCGGTTGGAGCGCGGTGCGGACGAGCCGGAGGAGCCGTCGTTGGAGCCAGTCCCGCCGCCATTGCCGGAGGAGTTGGAGGATCCGGCGGAGCGGTCACCATGGGTGACGGTGAGCGCCTGCCCGGCTTCGGCGTTGGCGTCGTGCTGAAGGCCGATTTCCTCGAGGAGGAGGAAGGAGCGGGCGCTCTGGAAGGTGTGCGGCGGGTACTTGGAGGTGATGACCGGCTTGACGTAGCGAAAGCGCGGGCTGAGGCCGCGGAGGAGGTTGAGCACCATGCTTGGTTCAGAGACCGCGTGGCCGATGTCGCGCAGCTGATCGGCGAGGCGCTTGAGCTTGGTGCAGTAGTCGTCAATGGACATGTCACCTTGCATCAGGGAACGAAGCTCGGCCTCCAGGTACACGGCGCGCTGCATCTCGTTGTCCTGGAAGAGGCTGGCGATGGCGTTCCAGAGGGTGAACGCGTCGTGGCGGTCGTTGCGCACGGTGTCGAAAACGCCCTTGGAGACGGTGGCGAGGATCCAGTTGACGACGCAAGAATCGATCTTGCGCCACTCGCCATCACGATCTTCATCAGGGGTGGAGGTGAGGACATGGCTCTTGAGCCCGAATTTGCCAAGGGTGGAGTCGAAGAAGTGGCGCCACTGGCCGAAGTTGGCCTCGTCCATGTCAAGGATGACATGAACGTGGTGACGGATGGAGATGCCTTGGATCTGGGAGGAGGTGGAACGGACGGAAGCGGCATCCTCCTCGCCGGTGGAGTCAGAATCAGAGTGATAAGAGGAGGGAGCCATGGGCAGCGGAAGAGGAGATGTGGTTGAAGGACGTGAGAGGAAGACCTAGGACGGTGATACCATGTAGAATAGGATTATGCAACTGGATGATCATATTCATTATACACAGTTTACATATATAGGCCTTTGGCCATGGCTGTACAAGCGGTCTGCACAAGAGCGAGCGGAACGAGCGGCCTAGCGCGAGTGGAGCGCGTGAGATACGCAGCGGGAGCGCGGACGCCGTGCGGCAGCGCGCGCTCTACGGAAGCTGGAGCCGTTGGCGTCGTGATGCTGAAGACCCGGGCGCGGGGCGCTAGCCACCGTTGGTGGTATTCCGCTGACACCATGTCGTGACCGTTGCAGAGCACGCACGCAAGGATGACTAATGTGTTTGATGGAGCTGATGTTGGGGAGTAGGGTGACGTGGAAACGCGTGCTCACTTTGAGTGCAAGGAGCGTTGATGGAGAAAGAGGAAGGAAAAGAGGAGTTAGTGAAGAAAGGAAGAGTGAGACTGACACGTAGCTCCCACTATTTTTTTTTTCCTTTTTCCTCTATTTGCTTGTTGAGCCGTTGCTATCTGGGTGACTTGCCTGAAAAATAATGTTGCCTAAGAGTTGTCTAAAAAGTTGATGATTTTTGCTTGCCCAGATAAGTCTAGAGAATATCCGTTTGGTTGCAGGTTTGTGCCTCAAAACGCTATCAGGGAATATGTATAATATCAAGGTGTACTTCTGACGTATGATAAACATATACTTTTATAGTTTGACTCGAATAAATAGATGATCTAGATTAGTGTTATTTTCCCTACATGTGTCCTAGAGACTACTTCAGTAATAAGTAACCGGAAGAAAGTATTTGTTAATAAAAATAAGTTTTGCCTCATGATTAATAGATTCGTTCACGGATATCAAGCAACTAACCACCATGATAAGAAAAAGGCCATGCAGTTTTATTTGAGAGTCGTAGGAACCAGAGAAAAGAAACAATAAAGACGACATAGACAAAAAAAAATCTAACAGGAGCTACGTGTCCTTTTCCTCCTTTTCCGCCCATCAATCTACTAATCAGAGCAATTGGCCCAGGCAAGTACCGGCGCTCGAGCTAGGCGCTCGCTCGATTTCACTCGCCTGAACATCGGCGCACTTGCCTGGTACAAGCAACAGGGCACCAATCAAACGTACACGAGGCAAGATGTAGGCAAGGCCCAGACCAGGCAAACTTGTCCCAGGGCTTGAACCAAACAAGCCCTTAAAATCACTTTTAGTAAAGGACAAGGTGGTTATTTATATGGTTTTGATAGTTTTTTTATATGGTTTTAATAATTTTTATATGGTTTTAATAGTCGAGGGAGGTCAAATGTTTAGTTTTGTGGTTTGGTTAGAATTTAAATTCATATCTAATAATAATCACATTTCCTGTAAGAGTGAAAATGACCGTGGCTTCAGGCGACACCCTTCCCCACACGCTCCCTCTCTCCCCACGCTGCTCCCTTTGTCCCCAAGCCACGCCCACCGCGCCAGCACCGCCGTGGCTCCTCCCTCCCTCCGGCGGCGGTGGCGACAACTCTCTCCCCGACACCCGATGACCTCATCTAGCTCTTCCCCCCTCCCCATCGCGGATCCACGCGACCTCCCCAACTCCGGCGAGTGGATCCGATGGCGGCATGGAGGCTTCGGGCGGGGGCGACGGACATGGTAGTGCTGGCGAGGTAAGCCCCCTCCTCCTCCTGGATCTAGGGTTTTGGTGAGCTCCCTGTGGGGATATGAGCTCCCTGTGGGGATATGGCCCCCGGTACCCACAAGACAAGATATGGGCCGTATCATTAAAGGTGGCCCAACCCATAAGATCAAGGCGTGCACCGCAATGCTACAAGAAGATGTGATTTATTGTATAATACCAAATATGATATTTTTCTTGTAATCCTACCCCTCCAGAGTATATAAGGAGAGGCAGGGGTCCCCTAGACGATATATTAAATCTGATATACAATCAATACAAAATAGCAGAGCACATGATGTAGGGTTTTACATTATGCTGACGGTCTAAACCTGTATAAATTTTATGTCTTGTGTCTCTATTACCATCTGGTTCATATTATGCGCACCTCCACCGATTCATCTACTACTGCGGGTATACCCCTTGGTAGACTGCCGACCAGATTTCATCGACAGTGGCGCGCCAGGTAGAGGGTGTGTATGCTGATTTGATGGCGAACCAGATAGCGTACCTCAAGATCAACGACATCCACGACGCGCTCGTTGGCCTGAAGCGGGGGATCTCACTAGCCCTCGTCACCAACTCGTCGTGGATGACCACCAACCGTTGCATTAGCTCCAATTCCCTGCGCTACGTCGAGATCAACCGCACAGATCGACTCGGCAAAGAAGGGCACGACGACCTCGATCGACAATCCGCAGCCAGGATGCGTTTCACCCGCCGGCTAATCCAGCTCGGCTGCGCTTTTTGGCTCACAACTCACTGCTGACGCCGATCCGTCTAGTTGTTGCGGAACACGAAGTAGCACCACCGAATGTCTAGGATGTTGGGCCTCTTCTCCGTTCAGATGCGACTCACCTCAAGCCTGTGCCTAATCTCGCTTGACCCCACGCTAGTCGACTTCAGGTCCTGGATCCTGGATAGCAGCATCAAGCAAGGCGTCTGCTCCTCCTCGACGGGACGCACCTCACCTACAAGCTAGCTAGCGTGCGGCCGCCAGCGCAGCCGGGTCAGCTGTCCACGCCACGATGAGTCAACTTCATCTGCGCAGGAGTCCTACTCTGACTCGGCTAAGTATGCACGGGAGTCCTATCCTGACTCAATCATACATACGTGATGGCTACTGCTCGTCACCGTATCCATCGATGCCAACCGATCTACGTGCAAGCCAATAGCAAGCAAGCAAGAAGGACGCACGATCTACGCTGCCATGCAAGCTAGGTTTCACGTAGCTCAGACATGCAAGGGGATTGACTTGCATATACATGCATCATTGCCTTCGCGATCACGAGCATGGCTACTACTTGGTGCCATTCAACACGTACAACGCCGCGGTCGTCGAAGCAATTCAAGATCAACTTGCGGTCGAGAATGGGATTTGCTAGATAGCTTACTTAATAGCTTGGAAATCGAAGTTGACGCGAATCTGAACAAAAACTTAGTCATTTTCTTAAGTCGGAAAATGTATCGACGAAGCGAAGTTTATGAATTTTTATAGGAGAATCGGTTTAAGTAGTAGCATGGTTTTAGGGTTTGTTTTAGTAGCTCGACTTCCCATCTCGAGCGTTAAATATTTAGTTTAGCTACTGGATCATCGAGTTGAATTTTTGAGTAGCTTTAAAAGGCGTGCATGACACGGTTGCAGCGTCTAGGCGCGATCACCGTGCCGGCACTCGCCGTCGCCACGCCCGCTGCCCAACGCGCACGTCGCATGCGGGCCACCGCGCTGGCCGGTCCTGTCGCTGGCTTCGTGCTGCAGGCCGCGCCGCCATTGCTGCGCCCTGGCACGCCACCCACGCACACGCACACGCATGCCACGCCCGGCGACCTGGCCGCTCAGCCACCACCACCAGCGTCGTGGGCCGCTGCTCTAGCACGGCCATTGCCGTCGCTTCGCCATGTCACTGACCCTGCGCATCGCGTCACTGCGTTGCTACTGGGCGTGGTCGCTTGTGCGAAGTCGTCGCGTGCGCCCTGCCACCGCCGTCGCATCCGCCTGGCCGCTTTGCTGCCTCGCGCCCGCCTGGCGGTACCGTATGCATGTTGACACATTTGGCATTGCCCGCACATCGCCTTGCCTCGCCTGCCTTGTCGTCATGTCGACGCTCGACGACGCTGCGCTGCTGCCTCCTTAGACCGGCGCCATCCGCTACGGCGTGTAGGGTCGAGCCGCCGTCGTCGGCTTGCGGTTTATGGCCGCGTGGCCCACTGTCCCGAGCACGTTGGCCGTTTCCCATCACCCTGTATCCATACGCGATTGTGCACCGAAGTGATAGCCACGTCCGACCACAACATCGATGAGCCACGCCATGCCAGTCTTCCTTGTTCCTCTGGCGCCGTGGTCGTCAGACCCGCTCCTCTAAATTCGGGTCAATGAAGCCATCTAAGTCCAATTAACCCTGTTCGCAACTCCGTCGTGTAGCTAGCCACCTTTCTGACCCCACATTACAGCGAGCCTCGCCATGCCATGCTCCAATTCGGAGTTTTCCCTCGCCGGGTCATTAAGACTGCCATTGCACGCGTAGAAGGCCAACTCCCTATCTAGTGCAACTCGTGTCAATTCATCGCATCGCCAACTTCGTCTCCACCTGCTCATCACCCTATGCACCTCTGCCTAATCGCTACCACTGCATAGCCACCCCTGACGTAGCCTTGCCACCGTCGTGCGCCATCGTACCGTCCGTGTGCACGCGGCCAGTTTAGCTCGGGCCACCTCCGGTCGAACCGCCACCTCTTCTGGGTCTATGGTGAGTGCCTGGAGCTCACTCGCTGTCTAATTTGCCTCGGCGTTGTTGTAGTTCACCGGAACGTCGCCGTTTTCAGTGCAGGAGCTTCGTCATTGTGGATTGGCCTTGCTACGGCGTCCCAGCTCGTGCTTCCTTCGCACAGTGCTTCGCGTTCAAGCCTAATAAGGTATCGGCTCCGTAGATAGGGCGGGGAAGGGCTGGTCTGGCTGGCGTAACCGCCCTGTGCCAGCACCGCCACGCTGGTGCGCGTGCGGGAGCCCCAAGGGTCTGGTCGTGGTAAAGGAGAAAAGAGGGAGGGGTGAAGGTGTAAGATAGTAGACTAGCGAAATAGTGCTATTAGTGTTCGCACGATTATCGGATAGGCCGGGGGTGTTTTTGCATGATGATCGACGCGCGCGGGGCTCCCCGTCGTGGGCCGTCGTCACCCGGCTAGGCTGCGCCCCTGCGTGGGCCACGTCGTGCGTCGCGCGCGCAGTCGTTGCGCTGGAGTGGGCCGGGCCACTCGCTCGTGGGCCATGCGGATAGAAATCGGTTTTTTATTTTCCAGTGACTTAACAAATATTTATTCAATTTAGTTTTGAGCTAAACTATGAAAAATGATAGTAAATTATGTATATGTCCAAAAATAGTGAAACAAAAATTGTTAGATTCACAAAAATATCATCTATCTGTCAGTGTAGTTAGTTTACAGTTAGCTATGATAATAATAGGTTCATAAATTCGATTTAGAAAGCTTAGTATTACTTAGCTTAATATTTGTAGAAATTTTTGTGGCAAATTGATGATAGCTTTAGCCATGAATTTTTTACAGTAAGATTATTAGATTATTATGTGCTCAGTGTAATTTTTATAGCCCTAGAGTAGGTTGATAAATATAGGTTGATAAATATTGTAGCTAGTACCCCTGTTTAATCATATATAGAGTAAATCGGTATTAGGAGTAAGAATACATTTAGTTGTGAAGATAATATATGTCATGCAGTATACTTGTTAGTTTTAACAGTAGGTAACTTAACACCTTAGTCGGTAGAACTCGCTTAGTAGCTTGATAGATGTATTTTTATTTTAAGAGTTGTTGCCGTATTAGTAAGTATTGCATCATCATTTTATGCATGTAGATCACGAGTTGATAGAGTTCGTACGCGTGGACGAACAGGACTACGAGGAGGTCATTTAGAAGTACGATGAGGAAATCCTCGTGCAAGAGGGAGCTCCGGAGCTTTTTGGTGCTGACTTTGTTGACCCACCGTCTACCCAAAGCAAGCTCCTAACGCCTTTTGTAACATTGGCTGTTGCACAGCTGCCTCTGCCGTCCGCTTTCCTTGCTGCCTGCGTAGGATCCCTTCCTCAAGCCGCCACCAGCTCCAGTCCCTGCCTTTGCCAAGCACCTTTCCTCAAGCACCACGGGTTCCCATCCCTCAACCACTGCAGCAGCCAAGCGCCACCAGATTCTGCCACTGGGTCCCTTCTTCCTTCCTGAATATGAAGCTTCTGTCCTCCAATCCTCCATCTTCTTGATACATCTGCTCTACTTTAATTTCTGATCTGCAACCCTGCCTTTTCTAGCTCTGTTGCTGCTCTTTGCCTCTTGCTCCACTGCTGCTGCAGCTCTAGCTCTACTTAGCCTATTCATTTGGCTGTGGCTTATCGTAAACGATCGTAAATTTACAGCCGCAACATATTTTTCTCTCACACAAACCAGCCAGTAGCATTTCTTCACGAACCAGCAACGATACGAACCAGCCAACCGAACAGGCTGACTAGCCATTAAACCTCTCAAGAATCTACTGCTCTGATGTTTTTGTACTATTGCAGCTTGCTTTATACTATATACTATATATCATATCAGTCCTGGTATATGCAGGACGACTAGGCTCAACTAATTGAGCTGGTCGACTAAAGGAGCCTTTTGGATAGACAATGGGTCAACAAAGTCATCACCAAAAAGCTCTAGAGCTCCCTCTTACACGAAGATCTCCTCCTCATACTTCTAAATCACCTCCTCGTAGTCCTCGTACTTCTGAAGGAAGCCGGATACCAGGCGCCTGAAGAATAGCAACTCCCATTAATAATTGAGTGAAGGGCGTAAAGAAATCTTTTTAGTCGTTTTTTTTATTGAGCAGTTTTTTTTTTTTTGAGAGGATCTTTTCCCCCACCTATACAACAGGCAGTTCCATTTGGCCATTTGGGCTTCTCCACGGGACCACGTCCAAGCAAAGAAAGACGGCCCATTGCCCCGGAATTATTACCGTCAGTTGGTCCTCGTCTTGGACTCCCTCCGCTGTCCGACTGTGCCCTGTCGCCGCCTCTGTCCTCTCCCAGTCCCCCCCTCCCTCTCCGGTGAGACGCGAATTGAATCGCATCGAATCCATGGGCAGCTCGTCGAATACCAACACGAGCGGCGGGGCCAGTGACAAGGAGGAGAAGAAGGAGGACAAGGTCAAAGGCAAGGACTCGTCGGAGCCATCCTTCAAGGAGAACGAAAGGGTCCTCGCCTACCACGGCCCCCTCCTCTACGAGGCCAAGGTTCGCCGTTTCTTCCCCTTCCCTTCCTGGCCCTAGGATGACGACCTCTTACTGGATGCTAGATACACTCACTTGTTACGCCTGTGTTGTGTTCCTGGATCCTTGTTAGGGTTAGGATACCATCGGGCCGGCCCGTCGGTCGATTCGATTCACTTCCCCCCTGCGTACATTGTGCTAGCTTTTAGGGTTTAGGCTTTATATCACTCACATCCCATCTGATCTATTCATGTTCCTTCTCTTCTTTCTTTGCTTCTTCAATTCACTGATAATGGAACTTTATCTGTTCTATCCCATTTCTCAAGGTTCAAAGGATCGAAAATCATGAAGATGAATGGCGCTACTTTGTCCATTATCTCGTAAGTCTTAAGTCACTCCATTGTGCAAGTATTCTTAAAGGCACTGTTTCCTCATTCTTTCTTTCTTCATACCATAGTCATTCGGATATTTCTTACTCTCATAGAAATCAGCGTATACCCGGCAATTTCTACTGTTCTCTAATTCTTTGTCACTTCTCTTGTAGGGTTGGAATAAGAAGTAAGTGTTTCATACTCCATGAGTGGATGAATGTTAGATAAGTCTTCCATGTTTCTCCCCCACATTCGTACATATATCTTTTGTGATGTTTCCTAGATCCCTACTCCATGGTGATAAAACCCCAATGGATTGTTGCTGTGCGCTTGTTCTAGCTCATCAGATGTTTCTGTGTCCATTTTCTAAATGGTGGCGTACACTGAACCAGTTTGTTTCAGCGATTTGACACTACACACTGCTCATTTCTCAGCCATGAGCCAGTGATACAGTTAAACCTGACGGCAGACGCCTTTTCATTTAACGAAATATATTTTCCTTAAAATAATATGATTTATTGTTCTGTTGGTCTGCCACTGATTAACACTACCTATGTGAAATGGCTTATAAGTTATGATTCATGAGCAAGTTTTGATCTACATGTTGTGCCTCTGCATTATGCGAACTTTGTTATACCGGTATGCCCAATCAATTTTGATGTGTAATCACTTGTAATCCTTGCTTGGGTTACCATCTGGCAAATATTCCCTAATTCCAGCCTTGTCTTGTGATTTTAAAAAGAGTTATCACCTATGTTGAAGTATCAATACGACAAGCAACATATTAAAGTCATGATGTTTTTTTTTTTGTTAATTTTGAGACAGAAGGGTCAACACCCCTTCCAATTTTCATATTAAAGTGGATAATCAGTTGGAAGGAAGGAGAGAAGGACATTTAAGTACGAAGGAAGGAGAGAAGGACATTTATAGGATGGCTAGGGTTCGTGAGAGAAAGACACGGGACTTCAACCAAGTTAAGTGCATTAAGGATGAAAGGGAGCATCTCTTGGTAAAGGAGGATGAGATCCGACATCGATGGCAAGAGTATTTTGACAAATTATTCAATGGTGAGAATATGGACACAACCTTTCAGTTGGATGACTCTTTTGATGACACCAATAGGCGCTTTGTGCGGAGAATCCAAGAATCTGAGGTCAGAGAGGCGTTGAAAAGGATGAAAGGAGGTAAGGCGATGGGACCGGATGGTATCCCAATCGAGGTGTGGAGATGCCTCGGGGACATAGCTGTAGTATGGTTAACCAAGTTGTTCAACCATATTTTTCGATCGAACAAGATGCCTGATGAGTGGAGGAGAAGTATATTGGTACCGATCTACAAGAATAAAGGGGATATTCAAAGTTGTACAAATTACCGGGGAATTAAGTTGATGAGCCATACTATGAAGCTATGGGAGAGAGTTATCGAGCATCGCTTGAGAGCAATAACGCGGTTCTCTATGAACCAATTTGGTTTCATGCCTGGAAGGTCAACCATGGAAGCCATTTTCTTAATAAGACAAGTTATGGAGCGGTATAGGGAGAAGAAGGACCTACACATGGTTTTTATTGACTTGGAGAAGGCTTATGATAAAATACCAAGGAATGTTATGTGGTGGGCTTTGGACAAACATAAAGTCCCAACGAAGTACGTCGGGCTCATTAAGGACATGTACAACAATGTTGTGACTAGAGTTCGAACAAGTGATGGAGACACGGATGACTTCCCGATTAGGATAGGACTACATCAAGGGTCAGCTTTGAGCCCTTATTTGTTTGCTTTAGTGATGGATGAGGTCACAAAGGACATACAAGGGGACATCCCTTGGTGTATGCTTTTCGCGGACGATGTAGTGCTAGTTGATGAAAGCCGGACAGGAGTGAATCAGAAACTGGAGTTATGGCGGGAGACTTTGGAGTCCAAAGGTTTTAGACTTAGTAGAACTAAAACTGAGTATATGAGATGTGACTTCGGCACTACTACTCGGGAGGAGGAAGATGTTAGTTTGGAAGGTCAAGTAGTGCCTAGGAAGGATACCTTTCGATATTTAGGATCAATGCTACAGAGGGACGGGGATATTGATGAAGATGTTAGCCATAGAATTAAAGCAGGGTGGATGAAGTGGCGGCAAGCGTCTGGTGTCCTATGTGACAAAAGGGTACCACAGAAGCTAAAAGGCAAGTTTTATAGGACGGCGATTAGACCTGCTATGTTGTATGGTGCAGAATGTTGGCCTACGAAAAGACGACATATTCAACAGCTAAGTGTCGCGGAAATGCGTATGTTGCATTGGATTTGCGGTCATACAAGAAGGGATCGAGTTCGGAACGATGATATACGTGAGAGATTAGGGGTAGCGCCAATTGAAGAAAAGCTTGTCCAACATCGATTGAGATGGTTTGGACATGTGCAACGAAGACCTCCAGATGCACCGGTGCGTAGTGGAATCCTAAGTCAGGATAGTAACGTGAAGAGAGGCAGAGGAAGACCGAAGTTGACTTGGGTAGAGGCAATAAAAGGAGACTTGAAAGGATGGAATATACCCAAAGACTTAGCCTTAGATAGGAGTGCTTGGAAGATAGCTATTCACGTGCCTGAACCTTGATTGCTTCTGTTGGGTTTCAACTCTAGCCTACCCCAACTTGTTTGGGACTTAAAGGCTTTGTTGTTGTTGTTGTTGTGGATAATCAGTTCCATTGCAGAGTTCATTAACATTGATGAACTAGCACAATAAAGACAGAGAACATTAATGAAACCTGTAGCTACTGAAACCATCAGACTACCGAATGACTTGATACCACACAATGCCACTGGATGGCCAATGTTTACATGAATAACATTACTACAACATAGTATGAACTCTCTCACCAATAGATCAAACCAAACATGATCCAACCAAACTTCCTTGTACCAGAAACAGAAAAAAAAAACTCTGATAGTTGGCCCTCCTACAATGGTGCCCAACCTTGTGACATGTCGCATCGTGAGTCTTTGGTCTCTGAGCTCAGTCAGGCAATATTCCTTGCCCTCCTTTTTTCTGCAACAAAGACCATAATTTAAACCAATAACACAAACTGAAAATAGTCTGTATAGGGTCAGTAGAGAATTGATGTTTGAAACAAGCTCGTCAATTTCCACAATGTCCAAATTAATACTGAATTTCCAGTCCCCCAACGTTGCCAAATTCCTATGGTCTTTAGAAAAAGCATGTAACCATTTCCCAAGGAAATAATCAATGCAGGTAGGAGCAAGTTTTATATCAAAAGTAAGTACATCACAAACATTTTGTGGCTTCTATGCATCCTATTCCCAGTAGCTATGATGACTAACAGTCAAATTGTTGAGTTATTTGTTTCTTCCATAGTTGATTGATGCTCAGATTCTGTGCCTCCTATTTTGAATAGCTGGGGGATTTACATATAGAGGCTGAGACAGCTTTTATGTTCATACAGGATATTGTTATTATCTTAGCTGGAGAATTCATTTTATGTTCTTCACATGGTAGAGTTTTGGGAGTTGGTCAGTTGGGTTGGGTGTTTGTAGGCTGTGCCTTCTGTTAGATTGTAAAATATGGTCAAACTATTTAACAGATGTGTATAAAAGGTTGGCTCATAGATTTCATTCATTTGGGTCCTTATAGCCAAGCCATGTTAAAGCAAACTGTTGTTTTGGCTAAATATTATGTTGATAAATTGAACATTGTTTGAGTGGATCCAATAATAGGCTTTGTAAATAAGTCACTCTAGGCTCAAGTTTAGGTGCAGACTGCTGTTCAAGTTGTCCCTTTTCCTTCTTAATATAAAGATACTTGCGTGTTCCAGGAAAAAAAAAGGTTAACAACTAACTACCATATCTTGGTAGCGTTTCTTATTTGTGAGGTCCTGATTGCAGCTTGCTATTTTGTTGTCATCACACTTAATTAGTTTTCCTTCCCTGCTGTTCTTCCACTAAGCAGACATTCTTATCATCATATTTAATTTCCATTTTCTTTGTAGCTGGGATGAATGGGTTGCAAATGACCGCTTGTTGGCATTAACAGAGGAAAACATGCGCAAACAACATGAGCTTGACAAGAACCAGGTAGTTGACAAAACAATGAAGTCTGGACGGTCAACACAGCATAAACCAAAAGGCTCCAATGGTTAGCTCGCCCTCCCCTCCCTGTGTTGTATCTTTAAGAATAAAGGGCATTGTTATGACCAGGTTGATAGATTCTACTCCTGTATATGATACATTGTCTGTTTGTTGTACTGATCCTTTATCTATTAGGACAATCTATCTCTACTGTTGTGGATAGTTCTAAGATTGCACTCCAGTTAAGTCATTGTTGTGGTAATAGTTCTTCCAAATTATTATCTTCAATTCCTTACTGTCTGGGAGTGTCGTGTGCAAAGAATTCATGTCATGTTGGTGCCTAGTTTAGAGTTGAAACAATAATGGCAAGAATTGTGACAACTTTGCTACAACTGGACATTTTGATAATTTAACATTTACAGATCAAGGTGAAATTGCATGCTGGGGGTTATATAAAGTTAATGTAAAATTATCGTCCATTTCTGGAATAATTTTGTGATATAAAGTGAACCATCTTTGATAACAGACAATTATTCATTTTTATTAGTTCTTATCGGAGACTTCTTGTTCATGCTGTTCATCAGTACATGTTTTCTACCTCTTCATGCCTGTTTCTACATGTTTTGTGATCGTACCTTGCTCTTGAAATGTCTTACTAACTTGTCTATTGCCATTTTTCAGCAGATGCAAAAGCTGATAAAGATGACACTAAGAGTCTCAGTGAGTACAAGCTTTTCTTTTATATTTTTTTCGTCTGTTACCTTCTGATGGCAGTCAACACATTTATTTTTATTGTGTGATTTATCTTTATCATTTTTAAATTTCAGTGAAGGGGAAGAAACGTAAAAGTCAGCCTGGAACTGAGGTGACAACGGCTTAACCTTTTGTGCTATATGCCTATGCTTCCTTGATTTTTTTTTTCATTTTCTCGATCCGAAACGATAACAACACTGCATTTTCAGATTGTATTGTTGAGCTAGTGTAATTTTCCTTTCCATGCCCTGCTAATTACTGTTTACTAAGAATTTATTACTCACCCCGTTCCAAATTATAAGTCACTTTGACTTTTTTGGTACATCCATTTTGCTATGTATCTAGATATAACATGTCTAGATACATAGCAAAATAGATGTACCAAAAAGGTCAAAGCGACATAATTTGGAATGGACGTTGTACATTGTTTCTACTGTTTGGTTCCATTCGAGTATTTTTTTGCAATTTGCCAAATGGAATGTTGTGTCTTCCATGTTCTAGTTCATTTCTTGAGACTATGAAGGGCCCAAAACTTGTATTTGCAATCCCAGCAGTGTCAAATTGGCTGGGGATGTTTTCCCTTGGTTGTAACCTAGTAACCTACCTTTCTTTAAATGGCTACTCCCTTCCCTGGGACAAGTCAAAGATCTTGTTTCCTTTTCCATTTTATAAGGATGGTTCTACCATTTTATCTCTATTTCCACATCTTAAAAGAAATATTGGGCAATCCATGCAGATGTGCTTTCTAATCCGATTCGAAAAACGGGAATTCATTTTTCAGACATCAATAATAATGTCATTCAATAAAAATTTACTTGCAGCTGAATGTGTCAAAATAGAAGCACCGAAAATGTTGCATACTTACTGTCAAAGTGTTGGAGCTATCATACTACCAGTATGAATTTATTACCCACCCATCCTCAATGCCAGCAACTCATAAATTCAACGTTTTAGCTATCTGTTCTAGCAAGCTAAGAGACTGACACACCACTGTGCTAATCTTGTAACATATTTATTGCTATATCTGAAGATTCAGGAAAAGGAAAAAAGATCAGCACAAAGTCTACTAGTGTTGCAGTTTCCTTTGACACTGAAGAAGCAACTTGTGGATGATTGGGAGTTTGTCTCGCAGATGGGTAAGGTATTTAGTTCTCTGTCTGTGTTACCTTTCAACTTTCATTAGTGTCTCATGTACCATTTGATGTCTCCTAGACTAAATATCACAATGTTTTGTGTTAATTGGCATGGAATTTCAGCAGCCTCATGTGGCAAGCTCATTCAGAAAAAGACTTTTTAATTCCATGTATTCCAATTATTTTGAATGAAAATCCAACAATTTGTCAACCCTTGTGGTAACCACATGAATATTACAGAAATTCGCTGAACTGGCAATCAAATAAGAAATGTCTGATTTGTCCATGCAATATGATTGTCGGTGTTTTGAGTAAACACCACCGAGTAAATTTGTATATTACGCATCTGGCCCGGATGGTGTGCTAAGAAGACACAAGGTTTATACTGGTTCGGGCAGAATGTCCCTACGTCCAGTTCTTAGCTGATGCTTGTATTACTTAGCACTGAAAGTTCGTAGTAGGGGTTACAAACGGGCGAGAGAGGAACTCGTCCCAAGTCTCTGGTGATGTGTTGTTCGTGATGAGGTGCGGTGAACCAATGCCGTGTGATGCACTTGTTCCATCTCTCCTAGTGGGACGTTCTGCTTTCCCTTTTATAGCCCAAGGGAAAACAGGGGTTATAGCCGAAGGGAAGAGGGAAAGAGAGAGAAAACAGGCTCTTAGAGGTGTGTCGTTCTCCTCTTCGCGCGGGTCCCACTGACCCTGTAGATCGTGGTAGCAGCGGCGTCGTACCAGAGTCCTGTTGGCCGCTGCAGCATGCGTGCGGGCGTCATGCGTCGTTCTTGTCTTCCATCCCATCCGAGCGGACGGAATGGTCAAAGAGTCCCCTGACGGGGGCAATGAGGGGGGCTAGCGGTACAGTGCCATGCGGGGGGGGGGGGGGGGGGGCTAGCGGTACAGTGCCAGTCAACTGACATCGGTCGACTGACGTTGGACGGGGGTCAGGCAAGGAGTTGGCAGCACAGTGACCACACGTCCGTCACTATGGGCGATGTGAGTTCCCCGTAATGACATGTCGTGCTAAGATGTGACCGCCCCCAACACGATGCCAGAAGTTTGACCTTGAGTAGTACTTTCTGTCCCGTAGTGGTTGGCGGTAACGTGAGCTTCCGTTAGGAACCGTGTCTAAGGGATCGGGCGAGGCGGATCCAGCCCTCAGACGTTGGCCGAGGCGGAGTTTACCCTCGCGAGTCAGCCGACGCGGAGCTTACCCTCGGGAGTCAGCCGAAGCGGAGCCGGCCCTCAGACGTCGGGCGAGGCGGAGCCTACCCTCGGGAGTCAGCCGAGGCGGAGCTTACCCTCGGGAGTCAGCCGAAGCGGAGCTAGCCCTCGGACGTCGGGCAAGGTGGAGACAACCCTCGGGGGTCGGACGAGACGGAGCCAACCCTTGGAAGATAGCCGAGGTGGAGCCGACCCTCGGGGGTCGGGCGAGGCGGAGCCCGCGGCCTCAGTGTCCACCGAGGTGGAGCCGACCCTTGGGGGTCGGACGAGGTGGAGCCCATGGCCTCGGTGGTCAGACGAGGCGGAGCCCAACAAGAGGGGTAGTCGCGCTCTTGACCGCTCGGATGAATCAACGTTGATGGTTATTAGCTCCTCCTCTTCGGGTACCCCAGTATTGGTCCCCGACAATGATCCAAAGAATGCACCAAACATTCTCCATATTTATTTATTTTTCCAAAGCAACAAACCTCAAGAACGATTTGTCCGTGCAATAGGATCCAAAAGAACACTGTAATATTTGAGCTTGGATTCATGTTTTTCTGGACCCACTGATAAATAGGGAATTTGTATATCAGCTGAAAGAAAACAAGCTAATCTTAGTGGTAAACTGATCTGAACACCAGATGAAAGTCTTCTTGGAAATAGATAACCATATTTGCTTCGCAATTTTTGTTCAGCACAACTACCTGAGATTTCATTGGTCTGCAGCTTGTGAAGCTACCACGATCACCTACTGTTGATGATATTCTAAAGAAGTATTTGGAGCACCGGGCAAAGAAGGATGGCAAGTGAGTGTTCTATTGCTGACATGAATTCTTTTTCAGTATGCATAATTTGCTCATGGTCTAGTGCAATAGCCTTACCTGAACCATGCTCCCTTTTGTATACCATTATATAATTCAAATTTACTTACGCGTAGCAGCAAGGGTTGTTTCCATCAGAATGTTGACTGTGCAAAGCTGGCTCCTGCCCCTGCAAATTCCTTTTCCAATTAGACAGCTTTCTTTCATTAGTTTTAGCAATACTTTAATAGTCAGTTGGATGTCCTTTGCTGTTTGATTGTATTGTTGTTACCATGTAACCGAAACAAATATAATGTTTAGTATGTCATGGCATTCGTTTAGTCATGCAAACAATGTTAACATATATAGCATTAGTTGGCTGTTGGATTGAGTAATCTCAATTACATCAATGAATGTGATGATAGCTTAAGCTGATAAATTCCAGTTTGCTTATTCATATTGATAGCTATGATTATGCTTTTACTTTTTTATTGCGCTTTGTGCTACAGTTTTCCTAATTCCATTTTATCCCACTTGCCATTTATCTAGTTTTTTTCAGTCCTTTTGTTTCATTTTGGTTGGTTGTCAGTACCAGCATTGTTTGGCTCTTCTATAGTTATAGCTTTTCTTTGTGTTGAAGGATAAATGACTCCTATGCTGAGATTCTGAAAGGATTACGCTGCTACTTTGATAAAGCATTGCCTTCAATGCTTTTATATAAGAAAGAGCGAGATCAGTATGCTGAAGAAGTTAAAGGTGATGTCTCACCGTCAACTGTATATGGAGCTGAGCACCTTTTGCGCCTTTTTGGTATGTCCATTTGTCCACTAAATGAGTTCTTATGTGTTTTTGGTTTATTCTTTGATCATTTCTTTCTGCTTGTTGAAATGCTCTGGAAGAGGTCAGAACAATTATGTTTGTTGTATTATCAAATTGTTTGTTTTTCCAGTAAGGTGTTTATTCTTTTCATTTTCCTTGCTACTAGTGTGAGCCCATATTTCTATTCAGGACCCATTTGCAAAATAGAATTCAAATTGGGGAAGTGAGAACTTTCTGAGTTCTGACTTTTTTTCCACCACAGCCCAAGCCGAATTTCATTACTTGAAAGCAACGAAACAACGACAATAAAACGCAGCAAGCCTAAGACAGCCACGTTGAACTGAACACACAGGGTTCATCCAACTGGCACACCCCAAACTAACGTACAATGTCACCCACAAAAAAGCATCCAACCATGCGCTGATATTGCAGTGTTCTGACTTAGTGGTAAAAATGAAAAAAAAAATCCTATTGATTATGCTATAGCTGCTGATATTACAGTGTTTCTGTTCCCACACGTACTGTATATCTTGCTCACTGGTAATGTGGCCACTGCTATTGTTACTGTAATCTTGCATAACATGCCTTTGAATTTTGCACTTAAGCCCGTGGGATCATCTTCATGTGTCCTTAGATGGTTACAAGGTTTACAGTGTGCTGAGAGGCAGTCCAGAGATGTTGATGGCTGAATGTGAAGGGACATGGGAGTGGGAGATAGGCATAGGGACTAGAGTTGGCTACTAACTAGTTTGATATTTTCTTGCTTCCCGTGGGATCGTCTTCATGTGTCTTTAGATGGTTACAAGGTTTACACTGTGCTGAGTGGTAGTCCAGAGATGTTGATGGCAGAAGGTGAAGGGACTTGGGAGAGCGAGATAGGCATAGGGAGTAGAGTTGGCTACTAACTAGTTTGATATTTTTCTTGCTTAATTCCAAACGGTAATAAGTGGCCTCCTTATGATACAGGAGAGCCTTAAGTGTATGGAGGGGGGAAAAAAAGCAAGGTGGTCTGCCATCCTCCAAATTTCCAGTTAAAAAATTCAATCTGCACTGGAAGGGGTAACAGATAAAATGCGTCTGCAAAGTAAACTGAAAACAAATAGAAACTTTTGAAAATTAGGTTTTCCCTAAAAATATATTTTGTTTGTCATGGTACTACTAAAAATACGTACTTGGAATTTAGAGAGTAGTATTCTAGTAGACTGCTCAGGTGTTCTGATTTTTTTGTCTTTTGTGTTCTTTAGGCGTTTGAATGAACTTTTGAAAACCGAAGGTCCACTGCTGATTGGTAATACATGATGATTGTGTGGGTTGGTGGGAAATAATCCGTGTATCAGATCCCCCTTCCCTCTTGATGAATTATGGGGATCTTTATGTGCTTTGTCATGATGAATGTACCATGTTGATACAGTAATTAGCCCACAAGGCTTCAGTTCAAGAAGACAACCCAAAAATTACAAACATGACAAGTTGATTTGTTCTTCAGCACACGATATTCCTATCTAGTCTAGTAATCTAATGGCTACTATAATTGATATATCTTGGTTATATTAATATGGCTATTACCCAAGCATGTTCAGTATGGAACCATGCCACATGCCCTTGTTTGCATAATAAAATATCAAATATCTTAAATTTCTGACTTGCAAGTTTGCAGTGAAATTGCCAGAGTTACTTGCTTTTGTCAATATGGAGGAAGATGCGCTGAACAAGCTACAGATAAAATTGCTGGACATTCTCAAGTATGCTTTCTTGCTTCAGAGTTATGCTTGCCAACCTTTTTTTAGCTTAACTTAAACCATTCCGATGGGTTTTCTGTCAGGTTTATTCAGAAGAATCAGAGCACCTTCTTTACCACTGTGTACTTGGATGATGGTCGTAAAAGTGCAGATGGGGCTAAAACCAAATGATTGCATCTGAACGTTTTATATTATGTAACATCTTTCGATGGACTTGTAGGTGATAGTCTGGTACTGTTGTTGATATGGATGTCGCTTGACTGTGGCGCATGAACATTGATTGCTCTACAATCAGTTTATGTAGGAATGTATGTAGGATAGATGCCGCAGATGCCTGAAAGACAGTACTTGAACTGCCCTAAGCATGTTGTATTTTCTTTAGATGTTGGAACTAAGACGGCTGAGTTGAATTTTCATTATCAAGTGAGTCTCGATCTTGCCTCTCCCAAAAGACTGTTGCCATCACAGAATGATTCAGTGGTTGAAAAGCTCATCAAAACAACTTATGAGTGCAATGGATGACCGTTGTGTGAACTGTTATATCATTTGGCGGGCATCGGAACATAGTCTTGTACATCCTGACCATCTGTATTCACCGAATAGTATAGTGGATCTTCACGGGATAAACCGGTGGCCTTGGCGGCGGCTGCCTTCAAGTTCACTTGAACTCTGCAGGCGGTGATGAAGCGCGCCCCGGAGTGAATATGGCCGGCGGCGGCGGCGGTGTCTGAATCCACCTTGACTTCTTTTGAACTACGTAGAAATGTGGGAGAAATTGTTGAGACGGTATTTGCATTTGCCAAGTTCATGGAGCCAGCTCAGGGTAGCCGACGCAGCAGGGAGCGCAAGAAGCAATCAGATCAGTTTTTATGCTGCAAATTTGTTATCTGAAATCTCACTGCAAAATGACTTGAACTGCCGCCACTCAATGTACATCCCACATGTAGGTAGGTACAATTCCACGTCTACTTGTCAGCCTGCCTGGTGCGTCCATCAAGACGACGCAGACGGCAGACGCACGCAGGCTGCTTACAGCAGCGAGAGCCCGGCAACGAAGGAGACCCCGGTGGCCGGCAGCCAGGACGCGCCGTCGATGAAGCGCGCCACCGTGAACCTCTCCGCCTCCGCGGTGCTGTTGATGACGCGGTGGCCGGGCCACGGCACGCGGCCGGCCACCCCCGCGCCGGGCCCGTAGTTCATGTACTCGGCGAAGTAGAGCCTGTCGAGTGCGTACGGAGTGCTGCTGGCGTTCCACTCCAGCCACCCCTGCGGCGGCACGTGCGGACCGATGAACGACAGCATCACCACCACCCTGGAGAAGGGCTTCCATGGCCGGCCCAGGTACGCCGTGGGCGCGACGAGGCCTTCTTCCGCTGCTGGCGTGGCCAGGAGGCGGCAAGCGTGGAGGACGATGCCGGTGAGCTGGCACGACTCGTTCCGGCTCTGAGCGGTGACGGTGTTCTTCTGGCCCGGCAGCGGCACCCGCGCCCAGAGGTTGCAGCGCTGCAGCACGGCGGCGGCGTTGCCGAAGACGAAGTCGACGGTGCCGTAGACGTCGCAGTCGCGGTAGAACTGGCGGTTGGAGTGCGCGTACAGCGTGTCCTGGTACCCGGCGATGCTGCAGCGGTGGACGACGGCGCGGTCGGCGCTCACGCGCAGCGCCACCGCCTGGTGCCTCGCCGGCCCCGCCCAGTTCTCCACCGTCATGTCGCGCATGATGAACCCAAACCCTGACGCGGCTGCACGTCCATCAAGCGGCCCAACATGTTACATGCGTGTGGGATCCATCATGTACGTTGTTCTTGTTGTATGTACCAAGACAAATGGAAAAGACCGTGACAAGCAATGACATGTAGAGGCACGCAGCATGGCACAGAGAAATGCGTGGCAGAATTGCAGAGCCATCGAGGGCGACGTGACATCGTCGGTCGTCGCAGCATGCAGCAGCCAAGTGCCCGGCACCCCACCTCACCGGGGCACCGGGCCATCGGTAACACGCATCATCAGTTAAAGGCCGCTACTACTGCTACTACCCACACCAACTGGCAGCTGTACCATGTCGTCGTCCCCATGTACAAACAGAGTATGGGCATTACTGCCGCATATTTCTCCCATCGGGTCCATTTCACAAAACTCACCAACCTTTCCAAGTTCATGAAATTTGATTTACTCGGCAGATGAAATACTGCCATTTCACTTCCAAACGACCCATTTCAGAAAGCTTACCAACTTCACGAAACTTTCAGAAAGCTACTGCTACAAGTTATTGTAACAGAGCAAATGCAAGCTTTGAATGATACTTCTACGCTTTCGATTCCGTTAAAAAAATCTGTTTCTATGAAAGTGAGAATGAAAATGATCATGGCGTCACGTACCAAAGGTGGCGGTGCGGAAGGTGGTGTAGTTGTCAGCGACGCTGCGGTTGCCGGCCACGACGGTGACGCCCTTGCCGTCACCGACGAACACCAGGTTGGTCTTCTTCATCCCGACGTTGACGTTCTCGTCATACCGCCCCGCCTTGACGTGTATCACCGTCCGGCGCTCGCTGCACTCGGGCGCCGCCTTGACGGCGTCGGCGATGGTGGCGTGCGTCCCCGTGCCGTCCTTGGCGACCACAATGTCGGCCCTCCCGGCCAGCGACGCCGCGGGGGTCAGCAGCAGCTGCCGGTCCCTCGCCGGCAGCCACCGAGGGAAACCGCATGGGCCCTGCCGTCTCGCCGTCTCGTTCTTGCAGCTGCTGCGGCCGAGGCCCGCCGCGCCGCCGGCCTCCTCGGTTGTTGTTCCGGTGGCGGTGGCGGCCTCCGCTGCAGCGGTGGTGGACGAGGCGTACATGGCGAGGCTGTCGCGGACCACGCCGCGGGCGGCGGCGAGGTGCCGGTGCGCTTGGAGCGGCGCGCCGGCCTCGGCGAGGCTGTCGGCGCAGGTGTCGTGGTTAGTGAGCGCGGCGGAGAGCCACGTGAGCGCGTCGCCCCGGGCCGCTCGGGGCGCCGCCCTCGCGCCGGCCAGGAGCTGGAGCGCCTCGTCCAGCAGCTCCGCGCAGTCCTCCCGGGCGGCCGCGGCGAGCGTCGGCGACGAGGAGGAGGAGGCCGGCGTGACGGCGGCCAGCGCGCCGAGCGCCTCGCCGACGCGCGTGGCGGCGGCGTCGAGCGCGACGCGCAGGCGCTCGTGGTGGCGCGCCACCGCATGCGCCTTGGCAGCCGCGGCGGCGGCCGGGAACGCGAAGACCGGGCGCGGGGCTGGGCCTGCGCGCGCGCTGCTGCTCCTGCACCCGGCGAGAATGAGCGCCAGGCAGGAGAGGATGACGAGGAGAGGAGGCGCGCCGAGGCGACGGGCGAGGAGGTGGTGGTCCATGGCGCGGCGGATGATGGCGCGCTCCTGAATCCTGATCGGGGAGAGCACAGAGCAGGGGTGGCTAGTGAATGTGCTCGCACCGGCCTTGGGAGATTCCGTTCTCCCTTTTTTTTTTCCGGTGCTGCCTGCCAGGGGTCCGTTTGTAGGCTCACAGAGCAGCAGAAGCAGCAGAGTGGCTACTCGCAAGGAGCAAGCGGCGCCAGGGCGGGTGGCGCGAGTGAATGAGGCTGCACGAGCTGGAGCTTGCCACTCCCGGAAAGCGCGTCGGCGCGCGCTCTGCCGCTGGTTTTTCTTGTTCGGGAACGGGGTCGGGGGTTGGGCGGATCGATCGGCGGCCTGGCGCGTCTCGTGGTGCCGCCGGCGCGTTCAAGGGTTTCGGCATCACGAAGTTCCTTCGTAGGCTCCTCGTCGATCCAGTAGTCCGTTTCCCGTTCCATTCAGCAGCATATTCGGCTGGTGTCGATACGATCGTATATGATCGTGGATTATTATGGTTGACTGATTTGGTGTGAGAGAAAAATACTATTTTGGTTGAAAATTTACGACCCTTTATGACCAAAAGAATATACTGCAGGTCTTGTGCTGCCCTATTAGCTCAGTCCGTTTTCTGCAGTGTGGTTCCAAAGGCATGAGCACAGGTGGTGCTGGGTTGGGTGTTTTAGTTTTAGGCCCTGTTTAGTTGCATCTCAAAACGCTAAATTTTTCAAGATTTCTCATCACATCGAATCTTTGGACGCATGCATGAAACATTAAATATAAATAAAAAATAAAACTAATTACACAGTTTAGACGAAATCCACGAGACGAATCTTTTAAGCCTAATTAGACTATGATTGGACACTAATTACTAAATAACAACGAAAACGCTACGATAACATTTTGCCAAAAATTTTGACATCAAACTGGCCCTTACACTGTAACTGGTTCCGTGAGGGCCCGAGTGAGTCACCGCTGTTTCACGTGGACTGGGAGCTACGGGAAGCAGCCGCACCTGCCATTATTCCCTGCATCTTCTTACCTAGTCCTTGCACAGTGAATAGAATAGGGCCTAGTTTAGTTGCCAAATTTTTTAGCAAAATGCTACCGTAGTGTTTTCGTTGCTATTTGACAATTAGTGTTCAATTATAGTCTAATTAGGTTTAAAAGATCTATCTTTTGAAATTAGTTTTCGTCTAGACTATGTAATTAGTTTTATTTTTTATTTAAAATTTGACGTTTTGGAGAGGAACTAAACAGCCCTAGCATCCAGGAAATGCCATGGCAAGGGAAGGGCCCAAAATCGGATTCTGTGCTTCCTGGTACGCCGACCCTGGCAACTGGCATGGCAGAGTGAGGAGTGGGCACAGGCGGCACGTCGACCGATGACCTGGAGCCGGGGCCGAGCACGAAGCAGCCACATTGGGCCAAACCGGCCGAGGGTCAAGGACGAACCAGCATGAAAACAGGCGCCTATTTGTTTCCCAACTGGCCATGGCCCATAGCGGCCCTTTGTTTTTCCGCGGCCCAACCCAAGGCCGCCGAAGCTCCCGTGTTCTTCCCCCCACCCAAATCGATCTCGATCGCCATCCGCCGTTGTCTGCCTGCCTGCCTCTAAACCCTAGCCTCCTCGCGGTGCTGCCCCTCTCCGAGTTTCGGCTGCTCGCTCGTGTTACCCGATCGGGTTCCTGCGTGGTCGCGCAGCGATGGAGGAGAAGAGGGAGAGGGCACAATCCACCCTGGCGGCGGCGTCGGTGGCGGCGGCCGCGATCTCATTGGTGCTCGGCGACGACAACCTCCTCGGCGAGATCCTCCTCCGCCTAGGGTTCCCCACCGACCTCGTGCGCGCCGCCGCCGTCTGTAGGCGTTGGCTGCGCGCCTCGTCCGACCCCGTCCTCCTCCGTCGCTTCCGCGACCTCCACCCGCCGCGCCTCCTCGGATTCTACGTCGTCACCTTTCCGACCCTCCAACGGAGGTTTCGCACTGACTTTGTGCCGATGCAGCCTCAGCCCCCAGAGCTCGCCGCCGTCCTCCGCCGGGGGCGCTTCAGCTTGGACACCTACGACAGCCAATCCACGCGCGTCCTGGACTGCCGGAACGGCAGAGTCATCGTCAGCTTATTCTGCGGCGGCGACTTCAAACGCGGAGTGCACAGCCCGCTCCATCCTGCGAGAGACTTGGTTATCTTCCCGCAGCTCCCAATGATGGATGTCCCTGACAGTGACAATTACAGCAAACACCGTATTTTCTGTGAGATCCTCTCTAAAGAAAGTGTCGATGGGCATGGGCTGTCCTACTTCTCGGTCTCATTGGATTATTGCGTCAAGGAAGAGAAAGCTACAGCATGTGTATATAGGCTGCAAGATAATGCCTGGAGAATGCAAACTTCAGCTACAACACAGATTTCTGGATTGCGTGCGTCGTTGTTGAAGCAATTGAGTATTTTCCTTGCTGAAGATAAAATCTACATGGGGATTACTACGCACAGCATTCTTGTTTTGGATTTGACATCCTCAACCTTCTCCACAATCAAGTTCCCTGACAAGATGCCGTTTGATGGACAAATCATATTGTCTCGGGCCAATGGCTGTGGGGTTTATCTTAGCCATGTCAAGGACCTCCAACTTTGCATCTGGCTGCACAGGGATTGCAATGGCAGCATAGGAGACTGGTTGCTGGTTGATACCATTTCTTTGCATGATTTGTGTGCTAATCTGAAAATATCGAATAGCACCACTGAGGATTGGGATGACCTTGATGATGCTTACATACATATGGTGGGGGATGATGCAGAATATGTATTCCTGGAGATGTATGGATGTGTTCTCTATTTGGATGTTAGGAGCAGGGCACTGCAAAAGGTGCACAATGTGACAGAAAAGGATACGTTGATTTCTTTTATTCATCCCTTTATGATGACCTGGCCTCCTGTATTTCCTGCACTGCGAGAATGATTCCACGAGGTTTGTCTTTTATGAACTGCGTAGTGCTATAGTGTAGGGTAATGTTTTTGCAATTGGCATTGTGGTAATGTGTTATCTTGTTCCTTTAGGGCACCATCATAATCTGTTAGCTGTAGAATGATTGTAGTTTATTTTAGGTACATGATTAGGCTGTTTTATTGTGTGCTTACTTGCAACAATTTTAGCACCTTTCTTGAATTATAAATATTAAAATCTTTTTCTGTGATCATTGTCGAAGCTATTTACGCGTGCTAACCAGGAGGATGATTTTTCATGTTTGTATTTACTTCTTAGCCAAGAATATATGATATGTAATTTCAACTTAGAAAAAGGATCATGTGCACATAATCAATGTAAAGACTAAATCTGACAGACTTTTGGGTTCCCACCTTTGTTTACAGTACTCCATCCCTTTAAAAAAGTTCGTTCTGGAGGTTTGGATAGTTTTTGCAAAGGAATTTGTTCTAGCTGGTTTACCGTAACTGAGACGAGTTTGCCCCGCGGCCTCGCATGCAGTCATTAATGCGGCCTTCTTTGTTTCCCTGCATGCGAAAATCGCCGCGCATGCAGTCATTATCGCGGCCTCCTTCGTTTCCCGTGCATGCAAAAGTCGCCGTGCATGCAGTCATTAACGGGGCCTTTTCGTTTCCAGCGGATGCAAAAATCACCTAAAAAACGAATGAGCGAGGGATCGAACCGCGCCCGCTCGCCTAAGAGGGACCTTGGTAACCAACAGGGTTCAGATGGATATTTGTTTAATGGATGGCCAAGATGCTATTTAATAAGGGCAAACAGGGAAAAATAGACCCTAATTAATCACTCCTTGGTATCCTAAATCATGTCCAAAACAAACTTATTTCTGGGATGGATGGAGTATTATACTGCTAATTGGCAGATGAGCAACAGATGAATAGTACAGGAAAGAAAAAAAATCTGGAGATCTATAATATCAACAATACGAATTACAACATTCACATTGTTTTCTCCCAGTAATTTCAGACATATAAGTTACTCAAGCCTTTCAATGTTTTTCCATCATAGCAGTTAATCAAAGCTGATAAAGAGCTATATTGCAAGGTAAATGATGAGAGGCATAACTGAGAATGTTAGTTGAGGTCGCACACTTGCAACATGCAATTTAGTTTGTGAAAATTCATGGATATAGTGTGGATTGAGGTAGTAGTGATATAGCTTACCAGAGCCTGTTATATTTCACACTTCACAGTAAGTTACCATAGATGAAGTCTGGCAGATTCGTACTATTCACTTATTCAGTATATATGATACTGACCAAAGGCTATGGCGATCCATGGAAAAGAACAAACTGCATTGTTTTCTAATCACAGATTGCAGTATTTGCGATGCTAACTTTTGCTGCTAGCTAAAAGTGACTTTGCGCCAACTTTTGTCTTCCTTCTTGATCATAAGGGACCAAGTTCACTAGCTCATTGGCTCTCGTCTAGCTCATTGTTATGTCCTTAAGCTGTTGCTGGAGTTTTCATATGCTCATTCAGTCATTCTCCACATGGTGTACCTGTTTTGGAATTTGTTGTGTAAGAACTATATTTACCTGATGTTCTCATGTTTAGGATAGATTATTGTTGAATGGAAATGCCATATATGAGAATTGAGATTTTTAAGAATTAAGATTGAAATTGATAGGGAACAAATATGAAATTCAATTCTCTGCAAGGTATCATTGGTTTGACATTGCTAATCACAATTTGTTATTATAAGAATGTAATCCTTTTCATGTTGAAGTAATATATATGATGGTTGCTAAGGTAGATACTCTACTAACATTTGCATGCTGCTAGGTAAGGAACACTTCAACGATTAAATGGAGGTGGCATGAGTATCTTCAGCAAGAGAGGCAACGGATGAATTGCTGATTTGTCGCTTTCAGTAGTGCCAATTACTATATAATAATAGGAGTGCCGTCTGTAATGTGACTTGAGGGCAAGAGGTTGACTTAATTAGCTGTTTTACATGCCTGCATTTATGTTTGAAGCTTTATCAAGACTGAAGGCCAGAGTGTACAATGTTGGTTTATGCTCGTAGTGTTTTCAGACCAATAGTTTGTTGGTTTATTTATGTTCTTTTTGTGTTCTGTTCTAGTGCATAGGTCGTTTTGGTTATTCAATGGTTATATGTGCCAGCTCATGTGAAATTCAGAGCTGCACAGGCTATCAGCTAGCCTGTTCGGTTGGTTGGTTCGTATCGTTGCTGGTTTGTGAAGAAGTACTGCTGGCTGGTTTGCGGGAGAGAAAAATACTATTCTAGCTAGAAAACACTGTTCATGTGAACAGTGCCCGTGTGAAGGGGCTGGCAAGCCCAGCCAGCCAGCCCCAGCCGAACAGGCGGGGTGAACAGGCGGGGTATGCCAGACATGTCTGAGGGTTATATGATGCAAGCTCATGTGAAATTGAGTTCAAGAATGTCTGTCCAGCGATTGCTCCTGCAGAACAGGTTATATTTTGTGCCAGCTGTTTGTTTAAAGCACAACAGTTTTTTAATAATATAATTCAGCTTACTAAAAATTTCATTGAGCTATATGATGTTTGGATGTGCAATGTACTCATCACGTGCTGAGACGTTCACTGATTATGGATATCTTGCCTGGTGAAGCTGGCAGCTCTGTGCGAAGAAAGCAATTAGACTAAGAGCATCTCCGGGCTGCCTAAAGTCCTAAACGTGTCCTACGAAGAAAGCAATTAGACTGCAATGTTCGCTTGAACTACTTTAGCATAACTTTTGCCTTGTGTTGATGCTTATGTTGTTGTGAAAGGAAAACACTGTTTGTTCACTGAGTAGCGGAGGAAAAAAGACCTATTTGCCCTCTACTCTTTATTTTAGTGGAGCAAAAGAAAACCATCTCCAACTGGATGACTTGCCCTCCAGATCTCAGAATGCCTTGCCCTCCGGATTTTCATCAAGCTATCTATTTGGTTCATCGATTTGTTGGCTACCTATTCTCTTCACGCTATCTATTTCTATGTCCTCTTTATTTTATTTGAAGTAGTGGAGCAAAAAAAACTACCGTCGAGCGCTATCAAGTCTGCCCCACACCGAGATCCCGTAGCAGGAGGAAGTCCAGCGCCAACCGCACTTGTCTTCGCGTAATTAATCTGGGGGTGGCGACAGTTGCAGGCCCCAATGACCACCAAAAAGTTTGCCTGGTCGTATTTGGCTTATAAGTCATGGCTTATCAGCCAACGAACAGTATTTTTCTTTCACACCAAACCAATCAACAGTACATTCAGCCATGACTTATAAGCCAAATCAGCCCAAACGAACAGGCGCATGTTAGGCAGGGGCGGCTGCGGCAAACAGGGTCAGGGTGGCTGTGGTGGCAGTGGACATGACAGGGGGCATGAACGTCGCCGTGCCGGACGGAGCGGGGGTGATGACCGCGGACCTGCGTCGGACGCGACGGGTGCAAGACAGGAAGAAGAAGAGAAAGACGCTGACATTTGGGTCCCACAAATGATAGAGATAAAAGAGTGACAAGTTGCCCCAAACCCTGTCCCTTCTACAAACACACAATAGGAGAGGAGCTATCCCTCGTACCAAACACTGGAATAGGATCATCCCATCCTACAAAGCTACGAACGACCTGATCCATCTCCCCTCATTCCAAAATCAAACATACTCTAGCATTTGGTTGAGAGTCAAGGTGGTGTGGGACAGTTTTGTTTCTGGTTTCTAGGACGGGACCACTCTTATTTCTGTTTTGTTGAAGGGGATGTGACCAACCCATTTTCTGTTTGGTCCGCAAACATCAAAAGTGAGATCACCCGTTGACAGGTGGGGTCCATTTGTCAGTTTTTTCTTTCCTTCCTCCGCTCCAGAATTTCCGGCCCAAGCGCGGGGTTGGGAATTGCGCCCATGCTCGCCCGTGCCTCGACCCGCGCAGCCGTGCCCGGCACCTCCATCCCTGCAGCGAGCGACCGTGCCCTGTGCCTCCATCCCTGCAGTCGGTGGTTGTACGCTGTGCCTTCATCCCTGTAGCCAGCGACTGAGCCCCTCGCCTACATCCCCGCAGCCGCCCGCTGTACCCCATGCCTTCATCCCCTCGTAGCCGGCGACCGCACCCTGCGCCTCCATCACCACAGCCGACGGTCGTGCCCCGCGCCCCACCCTACACGACGGAGCTGCGCTGCGTCTCCCATGCGTGGCGGCGAGCCGAAGCTCATCTGTAGGCAGGCGCAGGCGAGCTCGGCTACGTGCGCTCCTTCCTTGCCTACGGCCATGATAGAGCCCTTGCCCACGCCTGCGTCCACGACCGGTGCTCCTCCTCTCCTTTCTTCCGCGCAGTGAGCCTAAACACTCTAGTTTGGTTTTGGTGAATTGATGAAACCCTAAGTGCTAACCTAGTTTATCAAAGTGATTATGAGATAGGTAGCACTACTTCAAGTGGTGAAGCAAATAAAGATCAAGACATGATGATGGTGTTGCCATGGTGATGATCAAGTGCCTGGACTTGGAAAAGAAGTAAAAGAAAAACAAAAGGCTCAAGGCAAAGGTATAAGTGGTAGGAGCCTTTTTGTTTCGGTGATCAAGACACTTAGCGAGTGTGATCACATTTATGTTCAATAGCCATACTATTAAGAGGGATGAAACTTGTATCGAAATGCGGTTATCAAAGTGCCACTAGATGCTGCTAACTCAATGCATTTGCATTTAGGATCTAGTGGAGTGCTAACACCCATAAAAATATTTGTGAAAATATGGTAACACATGTGCACAAGGTGATACACTTGGTGGTTGGCACATTTAAGCAAGGGTGAAGAAGATAGAGTTGAAAAGGAGTTAGTCGCGCTGGTCATAGAGTAACCGGACGCGTCTGGTATGGCGACTGGACATGTCCGGTATTAATGACCGGACTCTGGCTCAGAGGAGCGACCGGACGCTGAGAAGTTACTGTTTAGCGTTCGGTCAATGGGAGTTAGCTCGGTTCAGGTTTGTAGAGAAGCGACCGGATGCGTCTGGTGTGAACTAGCAACTCTCGGGTTTCAGTGCTATAATTGATCGGACTCTACGAGCGTCCGGTCGGCCTAGAGCGGCTTTGGGAGCTCTCTGGACGCAACTGGACGCTGAGTCTCCTGCGTCCAGTCGGCCCAGAGCGGCTCTAGGAGCTCTCTGGACTCGATCGGACGCTGAGTCTCCTGCGTCCGGTCCGGTGTGACTGGACGCGTCCGGTCGGTCCGAAGCGGCTTTGGGAGCTCTCTAGACTCGACCGGACGTTGAGTTTCCTGCGTCCGGTCGTCCACACCGGATGCGTCCGATCACAGTTGAGAGTGGTACTCGTGACAACAACAGCTACTTCGTTTGAATGGGACACGTGGCGGTTTGGCAGCGATCGGACGCAGGCGACCAGACACGTCCGGTGCACACGACCTGCGCGTCTGGTCGATGCGCAGTCATCCCAATAATTGAGCCAACGGCTCTATTGTTTGGGGGTGTCTATAAATATCATTTGGCCGGCTCTAGCTCACTCTCTTGGCCATTTGTATTGACATAGCAACCTTGTGAGTTTAGCCAAAGACCTCCCACTCATCTCCATCATTGATTCATTATCTTTGTGAGATTGAGAGTGAATCCAAGTGCATTGTTTGAGTGTTTGCATCTAGAGGCACTTGGTGTTCGTGTTTTGCTGTAGGATTCGCTTGTTACTCTTGGTGGTTGCCACCACCTAGACGGCTTGGAGTAGCGAGGATCGTCGAGTAGAGGTTGGTGATTGTCTCCAGCTCCGATCGTGGTGATTGTGAGGGGTTCTTGACCTTTTCCCGGTGGAGAACCAAAAGGTACTCTAGTAATTTACTCGTGGCTTGTGTGATTCTCATCTCGTGTTGGTTGTGTGGCACCCTATTGAGGGTTTGGCGGGTGATGCCAATCAGCTCGTGAACCTCTAAGTGAGTGAATCGCCACAACGAGGACTAGCTTGCCGGCAAGCAAGTGAACCTTGGTAAAAAATCATTGTGTCATCATTTGATTTCGAGGTGATTGGTCTTCATTCTTGTGATTGATTGATTCATTTCTCGACTTGGTGGTATAACCATCTTGCTCATTCTCTCTACATTACCGCAAACTAGTTGTCAAGCTCTTTAGTGTAGCTAGTTGTGAGAGCTTGTTAGTTTGGTTAGTGTGGCTCTTTAGTTAGCCTTTGAGAGCACACTAACTTAGTATAGTGACACAGCTATTGTGTGGATAGAAACTATATAAACTAGATTTGTGGTAGGTGGCTTGTAATTTTAGTAGGCTAGCGCAACACTTGCTTCACCCCATAATTGTCTAACCGGTTTGCTAAGTGTTGTTGTAGAAATTTTTAATATGCTATTCACCTCCTCTAGCCATTATGACCTTTTAGAGTCGCTCGTCCCACCTGGGTCGCCCAGTCCACGAAATTTTTTGGGACGGGTCACCCCGCATCTCACAGGAATATTCCCACGAGGGACGTCCTCGCCCTGCTCGCCCCTCAACCAAACGTCGCTTGTCCTGGGTCCGTCCCATTTAGTCCCACTTTGTCTTTTCAACCAAACGCTACCTAAGTGAATCTAACCAAAGTTTATAGTTGTTGATTGAGAATGTCGTTGGAAGCAATTTTGGATCGATAGGGATTCTACTATTATGGGGAGAAATATTTTGCCTAAAGTATTCTATGCAACACCGTTCTTAAATCGATGATTCTTCACATCCTAGGCTTTGATTAACGTGCTTCAAAGTATCAGAACATTATAGGTGAACACGTAATAAAAGATTTAAGCGTATAGTATAAATTCAAATGTTGCCAAAGTTCACAAAACTTGGCAAAAGATTATCGTGGAGTCAGCTCAACACGATACAAACGCTGGACACCTGGCACAGCAGTCCAGTACTCCAACGGTCGTCCAACCAATCGTCCAACCGAGTCGTCTCGCATCAGAATCTTCTCATTCCCCGTTCCCCCCCCCACCCCCCTAAACCCTAGCTGCGAGCGATGGCCCGCAAGCGCCGCGCGCCTTCGCCGCCGCCGCCGCAGGAGGAGTCCTCCTCCGAGGAATCTGGCTCCGAAGAGTTGGAGGAGCCTCCTCGCCCCCCGGCGCACCGTAGGCCTCCGCAGGCCGCGGCCAACAACGCCGACTCGTCGGAGGCGGACTCGGAATCCGACACCGACGTCCAATCCTTCCAGATGCGCCAGGTGCCCCGCTCCCCCACCAAGCATACGCACCCGGCCCCCCAGCCGGAATCCGATGCCGAGGAGGAGGAGGAGGAGGAGGAGGGCGAGTCGTCGGAGTCGGAGCCGGAGAACCCGGTGCCTGTGGTTCAGAAGAAGGCCGCGGCGGCGGCCGGGGTGTCCAAGACAGAGCAGGAGAGGAAGAGGCCCGCCTCGGATCCTGCTCCTACCGGGAAGGCAAAAAAGGCCAAGGCCGGGGAGGAGAAGGCTGTGGCGGGGGCTGAGGCTAACCCTCCTCCCAAGGCGAAGAAGGGCAAGGTCGAGCTAGAGAAGCCGGCGCCTGAGGCCACTCCAGCAGGAAAGACGAAGAAGGGCAAGGCCGAGCTAGAGAAACCAGTGCCTGATGCCACTCCAGCAGGAAAGGCGAAGAAGGGCAAGGCTGAGAAGGCAGCTCCTGAGGCCACGCCCTCAGGCAAGTCTGAGAAGCCTGTGCGCTGGGGGAAAGATGATGAGACGAAGATCTTGGAGGCTCTTGCGGCGCATGTCAAGAGTGAGGGTGAGCTGCCAAAGACTGATTTACTTCTTGCTAGTGTTCGTGACCGCCTCGTCAGGAAGAACTGCACCTACACGGATATCTATGAGAAGGTGCGAAGGCTAAAGGAACGGTACGAGAAAGCAGTGAGCACGGGCATTGTGCCAAGTACAGAAGATGGACTCCAGATGTATAATCTCTCAGAAGCAATCTGGGGAGAGAAGGCAAGGGAGGCTGCTGCTGCCGTTACGTCTCAAAAGGGTGGTGCTGTTACAAAGGGTAAGAAGGGGCAGGCTAACAAAGAGAAGATGGATGGAAATGCAAAGGGTGGCGCGGCAAAGGAGGCTGCCCCCAGTACTGCCAATCAAAGTGGTGATTCTCAGAAAGGAAGTAAGAAGGGGCAGACCAGGTTGTCAGAGGAGGCTGCCACCACTGCCTCCCTAAGTAAGAGTAAGAAGCAGGAAAGTCACAATGAGGAATTGAACAAAGATGCTGGTAATTTGGCCAAGGGCAAGAAGGGGAAAACTGACAAAGGGAAGATGGACAGAGATACAGACAGTCTGACACCAAAGGAAACCATAAATGCAAATCAGAATGGTGGCATTCTGATTAGGAGTAAGGAAGGAGAAATTCATGATGATGAAACAGAAGGAGATGCTAATGTGCAAGGTGTGCGCAGAGGTTTTGATGAGCTGCAGAAGTTGTATTCCAACCTTGCTGTTTACGTGGAGGAGATTGAGGCCCATCATCCATGTGGGGAGACTCTGAAGAGAGCATTTGGGTCCATTGCTGATGAGAAGGCAGAAGGTCTGGAATCCAAGATCAAGAAGCTAAGAGTAGCTGAGACGAAGGCGGAGGTCCGTCAAGGGGACATAAAGAAGGAGGTTCTTAATTTGTTGCTCAGCTTAGTGGACTAAACCTTTCTGGATTAATGTGGTATAACAGTCTACTTGAGTTATTATGTTTCCTCTTGATGTTGGTGTATTATTATTTGCTCAATTTGTAGAATTCATAGGTCCAAAACTTGGATTTCACATCTGAACCAATGAACGAAATGTTATGTTTCTCTGCAGTAAAAATTGACATAGATGCAATTAAAATTTGATGTAACTTCATCACATATCTATAGAAGGAGCCACATGAAGCATGCAGATTGTGTGGGAGTTTGATTTCACATGTGTGAAACTTCACTTGTCTAGTGACTACAGGGGACAGCCAAATTTGTCATAGATGGTACAAGAGGCACAGGGTTGATGTCGCATCTCATGAATTCTGCTCTTATTAAATTATTTAGTTTCACCTTTAGTCTAATGTGTATTTCTTCACTAGATTGCAACTAATAAGTTTGTGGTAAGTTTTGTGTTCAGATTTAACCCAGGAATGATTAGTTTTGGAGTTGGTACTTACTATGTACATACGATGTTGACTAGTAATCCTTTGTCAATTGCTTAAAGTATCAACTAGTGTATCTAGAATTGTAGATGAATTTGTAGTGTAGAATTTATAGTTCTTGTAGTGTAGGATTTTCTAATAGGTTCTACTGTATTCATATTTAACCCAGGACCAGGAATAGTAAGTGTGGTGTTGGTACTTGATACATACATACGATGTCAACCAGTAATGCTTTCTTAGATGGCTCTGGCATTTGTTTAAAGTATTAACTAGCGTATCTCTAGATGAATTTGTCGTGTAGAATTAATAGCTCTTGTAACTTTGATTCTCATTTACTTAGGCTGATGTAACTGGCATAAACATTTGAGCATATGCTTCACCTTTAAAGTAGCTTGCATCACAGGAGATGGTCAGTTTGGTGAGTTTATTACCGATTAGAGATCAATTTCAATGGTTGTTTCATTAAGGTTACTTAGACGAGCAACAATTAATGTTGTTAGCAGTTGATCACTAAGATATTAGTCTTGTTGAAGGGACTTGAGTTCTCAAATGCAGTGGATGAAAAATCTCTGCTCAGAATTATTCTCCAAATACATGAATCAATTTTTGAGGTTCAGCGCAGAGATGTGTTCCATGCCTCTTGCAACATGGGTCTTAGCACGTTAATGATTTATGAACTTAATTTGTTTTTGTGATATCATTGTGATTTGTTACATAGAAGATAATAAATACCTTAGTCTCCTAATCCTTTAAGGACTCTCCTCATCGTTTGGGACCAACTTGAATCTACATAAAAAATGGACAAAATGGATCCAACTCAGTATTACATCTGAATTTTACTCAACCACGTCCTGCTACAACAAATTCATGTAGAACTCTTTATGTAGAGATGTCTATTTAAATTGTATATTTTCATGTACATTGCCTTTATGTTGTCTTTTACTTTTTTATGATATTCCATTGTGTATGCACTTACACGAGTATTGTTCATTGGTTATAATCAGATGGCGGATAGAAGATTCAATCTACAAAAGGTGATTTGTTTTGAATTTATATGGGTGAGATGCGAGCAGTGGGCATATTTGCAATTTCATGGTGGTGAGCATTAGTGATGATATATTTGTACTTTCTTCCAAGCTACTGCTTAAGCTGTGGATCCTGCTGATCCCTACATTTGAGCTAGCATTTGGCTTTAGGACGTATACTTAATGGGGTGCTAAATTCTTGGAAATTCCTTTATTGAGTTTTGACTTGAAATATCTTTGTTAGGTCCAGCACTCCAGTTAAGTGATGCAAGTAGTTTTGTTCTGTTGCCGTTCGCTAGTAGAATTTTCTGTTTTTAGTGCAAGTTTGGATCAGTTATCAGGGTAACGTGGTTTGTGCCTGAAGTCTCAACTGAGAACTGAATATGCATCAGGAATTTTCAAACCAGTTTGCTTGAATAGATCTGTGTGATTGCGATTGATGTATGTCATTGCCATGCAAATCTGGTTGATGGATATTCTATTCATAGCATTCTCTGAACTCTGAATAGCATATATTGAGTGAGTAGAAACTTGATTGAGCATTCGTAGCTAACAATCTGTAACGCAATAGCGTTGCTTTTCATATCAAAGTTGTGCACGCTGAAATGGAGTGAAGGAGTGGACGACCATGAGGAAAGTTGAAGCAATTTTGTTGGTATGTTGCCTCCAGCAGAAATACAAAGCGCGGCAGGGTATTCTAGCAACTGCACTCAAGTGGTGTGCCTACGTGTTTCCTTGTGGACATTTTTTTTTATTATCGGTCATGTGCGCTTTTTCAGATCGCAATACGTGTTTCTTTGGATCTCCCTGGCACTTCTATATGCGGACACAACCTGCTCACTCAGCTGTGCAGAATGCCGCAGTGACGACGTGTAATATTAATATCACCATGTGCTCAGTTCGCAGCAAGGGAAAGAACACATATTGGCGTGCTTGGTTTCTTGGCTCAGTACCGGGATGCCTTTGCCTAGGCGGTGTTATCTGGGCAAACTTTGCGCAAATAAACTTTGCATAGTGAAGATTTCTTACTGTAGCATTTCATTTGTATTTGTGAATTATTGTCTAAACATTGACTAATTAGACTCAAAAGATTTGTCTCGTAAAGTTAAAGCAAACTGTGCAATTAGTTTTTGATTTTATCTACATTTAGTATTTCATGCATGTACCGCAAGTTTGATGTGACGGGGAGTCTTCTTTTTGCATAGTGCACTTTTCAGGAGTTTGGAGGTAGCTAGGATACCGAGCGTTGGATGTGGAGCAAACTTTTCTCGGGATATGTGTTGATGAGGTTCAGACGATGTCAAGCAAACTTTTCTCGTGACGTGTGCTGATGAGGTTCAGAAGCTGTAGCTCTTGCTAGCTCAAGCGAGCTAGATTGGCTCACCCGGGTTGGCAAGTTCCTGATCGCTATCACTGGGGAGGCGAAGTGAACTCGCCTGGAACCAAACACCACCCCATAATCTACATCCATGGATGTGAGGAGGCAAGGATGAACTACACAAGATCAGCGGAGATGTGATGGCGATGCATTTCCGAAGCTCTGTCAAGACAAGTGGAACTTGCAGGTTTGTATCAGCACCCTGGAAAGCATCAAGATTCAAGAACTCAAAAGAAAACGCTTGAAGCTACAATAAAGCTTGTCCTACCCCTATTTGGTAACTGACGATGTCCCTGCTTGCTGTGTATGGATTTCTCACGGGTTTTGGTTTTACAGTTTTACTACGTGGGGGAGATTTGGTTCTGTTCTGGTGATGTTAACACTGAGGTCGGTTGTTAAGGTAGCTTATTTGGTTTGGTTGGTTCCTTCTTTAGTGCGAATGATGACATATTGAGCTACGCAACAGTTACTTGTGCACTCCAGTTACGACTAAAGAAAGAGTTATCGAGCTGCTTGCAGCTTAAACATACTATGATGGTTACAATATGGCCCGGTTCCGGTTGGGTGTCAGAAGGAACAAATCATTAGTTTGCGTTGATGCCTCAAAGACAGATTGACGGACAAAACTTCTTCAACAGCCACATGGCCATTATCGGTAAATTATTCCTTCGAACACACTAGCTAGCCTTTCTTCTTCCTTGTGCCAATCAATGCCTCTCCTTGAGTGTTATCGCAACAAAGACTGCGTCCCCTTGTCTGCTCCGCGCAATCTCATGTGGCCGGCCGCCATGTCTAATCTAACGGAGGAAGAGCAGAGCTGAACACTCGATCCTTGGCCTTCAACGCCTGGAGAATGCAGACCCAACGGCAGGCAGGATTCAGATTTCAGAGCTAGACGAAAACATGAAAACCAAACGAAATGCGCGGCTTCAAAAACTTGTTATGCTTACTTCTTTGTTCCAGTTGGTGCATAGTGTGATGGAGAGCAGCAGGAGCATCTGCACCACCAGGCCGCACATGATGCCCAACCAGAGGCCCTGTTCACTCAGTGTGCAAACCAGCAGCGATAATAAGAACCTCTTCTCAAATTGAAAATTCAAAGAAGCTAGGCAGATAAACTGTTGAATGAATGGGGCAGGCAGAGTACGTGCCATTCCTCCTAGATGGCAAACAAAGGCAAACACGAACGCTGAAGGGATGCCGGCGAGGTAGTACTGTGCGAGGTTGATGTATGCGCCAGCCTTTTGGCGGCCGCAGCCCCGAACAACACCGGCATACCAGGAGCATCAGGCTGAGTCTGTTTGTTGCCCTACTCACATTAGTCACATAGAGGACATTGTTCACAATGTTCAGAGTAAAAACCAATGAAAAGTTCACCTGAAAGCACGCTCTGCAGGCCGTCGAAAACGATGGAGATGGCAATGAGGGGCATCATCCTGGCGGTGTAGCGGACCACCTCCTCCTCGTTGCTGTAGGCGTACCCCCACAGGTGGCGCACCAGCACCATGACAACCCCTTCCGACACGCCCACCGCCAACGCCAGGAGCACCACCACCCGGGTTGCCAGCCGGGCCGCTCGCGGATGCCCCGCGCCGAGCTCGTTCGACACACGCGTGCTTACGGCACCACCAAGTCCCAGGGGAACCATGAATGCGAAGCTGTTGGTGATCAAGCTACAATAAAGGAGAAGAAACCATGAGCAACGGCCGATGAACATATATAGCTAGGATAGGATCGAAGCTCAGATCGATAATGGATTGGCTTTTACCAAATGGACAGCACGGCCGTCTCGAGCTTGGGGTTGGGGAGAAGACCAGAGAACATCACCAGGAACTCGAAGGACCACCACTTCATGCTGCAGTCCATTTCCAGTACAACAGACTGATAAGATCATGAGAGGAAGAAGCTAGCACAAGAATGCATCGATCGATGAATTCAATCTCACTCTCACCGAAAGTGAAAACTCACCAGACCATGACGGCGGACGGCACGGCGAACTTCAGGAAGTTGGGGACGCTACGGAACGCCTCGGCGGAGAACCCCGTCCAGCCAGTGGCGAAGCTAGAGCAAATGGGTGGGTGTGCACAACTTCATCATAGGTATAGTGACCCATGTGATGTTCAAACAAGTAGCATAACTAACTCACAATTTTAACATCAAAATTCAATTTCCAGTAATGGCAATGTGATTTTGGTCAAAACATAAGTAAATTGGTAGGAGTAAGGGCAATAACATTCACCGTTTATAACAAAATAAAGACGACATTAATCATTGTAGTGTAGTGATTCAAAGAATGCCAAAACGATGAACAAAAGATGTCCCATATAGCAAAAAATGTGATCCAGCCTAAAGAAAAGAGAACAAATAGATCAATTATTTAGTAAAGAAAATGTAGAATTATCCAGGCTGGCAAGGTCCATTCTCCATGTATTTTCTTCTCACCTTTTCTCTTAGGTTCGGATGATAAGCATCAATTTCTTTTCTCAAACCGGGGTCATATTTAATCTCCTCGTCCCAATTGATTTCATCCGGAGATGAAATTCTATTAGCATCGATCATGTCTTGAGCTTTCCGTTTTTAATACCTCTCCATGATTACCTATAATTCATTTATTTGCATAACCAAATTGCAGTTCATAATTTCACATATAATTAATTTCATTGAGGAACGAGGATTAACTGTACTCACCGTCAACCGTCAGGGACACAGGAACGCCGGATGCAGGAAGTAGTGAAGTACAGAGTACCGTACGCAGGGGCGCAGGGCGGCCAGCCGGCGATTCCAGACGCTCGCCTCCAGGGGCCTGCTCGGCTTGGTGCCTGGCAGCGGGCTGCCAGCTGCCTGGGCAGGACGAGGGCGGCGCAGGGACGGCAGGCCGCAGCCGCAGGGGCGCGCGGCGACGGCGGCTTGGCGCGGCGTCCGCGGTGGCACGGCGACAGCGGCGCGGCGGTGCGGGCGAGGCAGGCGAGGCATCAGCGTGGGCGCGGCGTCGGGCAGCGAAGCCGCGAAACAAAGCATCGCGCAGGGGAGCGGGCGAGGCCGATCGATGTTGCTTCCACTGGAAGGAAGTGGCGCAGCGTCAGCGTGGGCTTTTGGGCTGGTGGGGGGTGCCTATAGGGCCAAGTTCTTTTACTCCTAATGTTTTTCTGTAATTGGAGGGGGTGCCTGGGCACCCACAGGCCTTAACTGGGCTTCGCCCCTGCGTCCAGCTGCACTTGCAGGACGGCGAGAGCCGGACGTAGAGCGCCAGGTAGGAGATGGCGTTGGCGAGCGCGGCGCCGTTGCTGCCCAGCCCGAGCGCGCGCACCAGCAGCCAGCAGACGGCCGGGTGGAACACGGCGGTGGCGCCGGAGCTCAGCATCACGGGCACCACCGGGTTCTGCGTCTGCAGGAACCAGACGTGGCACTGCAGCGCCCCGTACAGGAACAACGCCGGGATCATCCACCGGATGTAGATCCCCGCCGCCGCCGCGATCTCCGGGTCCTGCCCGCACCAGACAAGGATCTCACCGGTGTAGGCCCTGTTATAAACGATAGACAATATAAACGATGAAGAATAGTAGATCAAACACAGAGACATGAGATTTTAACGTGGAAAACCCTCCCAAGCTGAAAGGAAAAAACCACGGGCACCAGCCAGCAAATCTTCACTATATCGGGTGAGGTTATAAACGTCGGAGATTTACAACTTGGGGATACCCTAACCTAGGGGTCTTCCCGTATACAAGTCTATGATGCCTATGAGGGAGGTGGTCCGTATATATAGGGAGAAAAAACCCCACACCATCATCTATTAGCAATACGGAACTAATAGATGGTGTAGTCCCTCTTAACGCTAATGGACCGCTTTGCTTCGGCCCAAACTTGAATTTGGATCATAGCTCAACAAACTCCACCTTAAGACAAATTTCTTCTTGTAGCATAAAACGAATCTTCACCCTGAAACAACAAAGAAATACTTCTGGTGCTAAATAGCCTCTTGGACTAAACAGTTATACCAACTAAGCTTGAGCAAAGCTCAAACTTAGCAACAGGAACTGGCTTTGTCAACATATCAGCAGGATTATCATGTGTGCTTATCTTGCATACCTTCAGCTTACCTTACGCGACCACATCGCGAACATAATGGTATTTGACATCAATGTGCTTCGTTCTCTCATGGAACATCTGATCTTTAGTGAGACATATAGCACTTTGACTGTCGCAAAATAAATTAATGCAAGAATTATCTCCACAAAGCTCAGCAAACAAACCTTTCAACCAAACTGATTCTTTACATGCTTCAGCAATAGCCATGTATTCTGCTTCAGTGGTAGACAGGGCAACAACGGGCTGCAATGTTGCCCTCCAATTCACAGCACAACCATCAATAGTGAACACATAACCTGTGAGAGATCTCCTCTTATCCAAATCAGCAGCAAAATCTGAATCCACGTAGCCAGTGAGTCCCTTATCAGTCCTGCCAAACTTCAAACAGGCATTTGTTGTACCACAAAGGTACCTGAAAATCCACTGAACAGCCTTCCAATGTTCTTTACCAGGATTAGCCATGTATCTACTAACCAAACTCATAGCATATGATAAATCAGGACGAGAGCAAACCATGGCATACATCAAAGAACCAACAGCACTAGAATATGGAACTCTTGACATGTACTCAAAATCCTCATCCGTACTAGCACATTGTAAAGCTAATAATTTGAAATGGGGAGCAATAGGAGTATTAACAGACTTTGCATCATGCATGTTGAAACGATGAAGAACTTTCTTAATGTAACTTTGCTGACTAAAAAATAACAAACCAGAATTTCTGTCTCTTGTAATTTCCATACCTAGAATCTTCTTAGCAGCACCAAGATCCTTCATCTCAAACTCACTACTCAACAATTTCTTCAACGTAGTGATTTCTTTCTTGCTCTTGGCAGCAATTAACATATCATCAACATATAACAGCAAGTATATAGGTGATCCCTCAACAAATTTAATGTACACACAGCTATCAAATTCAGACATCTTAAAACCATGTGACATCATAAAAGAATTAAACCTTTTATACCATTGACGAGAAGACTATTTTAAACCATATAAGGACCTCTTTAATTTGCAAACATGATCCTCCTTACCAGGTACTATGAACCCTTCTGGCTGGTCCATGTATATCTCCTCCTCTAGCTCTCCATAAAGAAATGCAGTCTTTACATCTAACTGCTCAAGCTTAAGATCTCGTATAGCAACAATACCGAAAAATGTACGAATTGAACTATGCTTTACAACTGGAGAGAACACATCATTATAATCAACACCAGAAATCTGACTGAAACCTTTTGCTACTAACCTTGCCTTAAATCTTGGAGGCTCACTAGGAGACAAACCTTCCTTTCTCTTGAAGATCCATTTGCAACGAACGGCCTTCTTATGTTTAGGCAAGCGCACAACATCCCATGTGCCATTTTTCCGACTGCATCTCTTCTTGCATAGCGGAAATCTACTTCTCGCGGTCACCAGAAACAACAGCTTCAGTGTACATAGCCGGCTCATGAATATTCTCAACCTATTCAGCACAACTAAAGGCATAATGAACAATATCACATTCCTCAGTTAAACGTGGACGAGGTCCACAACTCCTCTTTGTTCTGCGATCTGCAATAGACTGATTTTGAGGCTGCAAAACAGGAGGTGAGTGCTGAACAATATCATGAACATTGTTATCAACAATTTCAGTTTCCTGATCATCTACGTGCTCTACCTGCATGCTAACATGTTCCTGCTCCTCATCAGAACTAACTGGTGAAACATCTATGGATAAGCTGTCATTAAACATAACAGATTCATTGAAAACAACGCTCCTGCTTATGAAAGTCTTTTTAATTTCAGGATTCCATAACTTATATCCTTTAACTCCAGAACCATAACCAAGAAACATACACTTAATGGCTCTAGGTTCTAGCTTTCCATTATCAACATGAGCATAAGCAGTGCAACCGAAAACTCTCAACTGTGAATAATCAGCAGGCATACCAGACCATACTTTAATGGGAGTTTTCTTATTAAGTTAGATAGAAGGTGACCGGTTGATCAAGTAACAGGCAGTGTTAGCAGCCTCAGCCAAAAAATGCTTGTTCATATGAGCATTGGATAACATGCAATGAGCCCTCGAGATGATCGTTCGATTCATGCGCTCAGCCACATCATTCTGCTGAGGAGTGTACGGAATGGTGTGGTGCCTAACAATGCCTTCTTCCCTGCAGTAATCATTAAAAGCATCCGAACAGAATTCACCGCCATTGTCAGTACGAAGTAATTTTACCTTCTTTTCAGTTTGCCTTTCTATCATAACTTTCCACTCTTTAAAAGCAGTAAAAGTATCATCTTTACTTTTCAGAAAATAAGGCCACACTTTTCTAGAGTAATCATCAATAATGGTAAGCATGTAACGAGCACCACCATAAGAGGGCTTACGAGACGCCCCCCACAAATCAGCATGTACATAATCAAGTGTACCTTTGGTGGTATGAACAGATGCATTGAATTTTACCCTCTTGTGTTTACCAAAAACACAGTGCTCACAGAACTTCATCTTACCCATAGTGCAGCCATTCAGCAGGTCTCTCTTGATCAATTCTGCCATACAAAGTTCACTCATATGCCCAAGACGCATATGCCAGAGATTAGTTTTATTTGGTTCATCATTAGAAACAACAGCAGCAGTGACGAAACCATGTAAAGTACTTCCTCTAAGAATATATAACTTTGCAGAGTTCATATCACCTATCATATAAATGAGAGAGCCTTTTGATACCTTACACACTCCACCTGAACCGGAGTGTCTGTACCCCTCGGCATCAAGTGTGCTGAGGGAGATGAGATTTCTAGCCATCCCTGGTATGTGCCTCACATCTTTCAGTGTGCGTATCATGCCATCATGCATCTTGATCTGAACGGAGCCAATGCCCACAATCTCACGGGGGTTGTTATCTCCCATACGCACAACATCTCCACTCTGCACAGACTCATAAGAACTGAACCAATCTCTGTTAGAGCATATATGAAACGAGTATGCAGAATCAAGTATCCATTCATCACGACTAGCAACACAACCAGCAAAAACAACCAGAACATCTCCTGAATCAGAATTATCAACAGCGGAGACAACAGAGGCCTTACCATCACCATCGGATTTATTTTTCGGTTTATACGTACCGTTTCTTTTCTCCTTATTCTGCAGCTTCCAACAATCCTCAATGACATGAGTATCTTTCTTACAATACCTGCAGAACTTATCCCTGCCTCTGGACTTCGAACGGCCTTTATCATTCTTGCTCTTGTCTCGATTATTGTTGTTGTTGTTGTAGGTTTTCTGCTCGGGCCTGCCTCTAACCTGTAACACTTCGCCCTTGGAGGACGACACATCAGACTGAACCATACCTTTCATCTTCTCCCTCGTCTGGAGGGCCTCATATACTTCCACAAGAGTTAGTTCATCGCGGCTTAATAGTATGGTATCTCGAAAATTTGCAAATGAAGTAGGCAGGGAGCATAACAGTAGAAGAGCTAAATCTTCATCATCATATTTTACCTCCATCGACACTAGGTTGGCAACGATCTCCTTAAAGATCGATAAGTGGTTCATCACCGAACCACCTTCTTGCAGCTTATGCGTGAACAACTTCATCTTCACGTGCATCTTACTGGTTAGATCCTTGGACATACAGATCGATTCTAGATTGAGCCAAAGTTCTGCGGCAGTTTTCTCCTGCAGCACTTCTTGCAAAATATCATTATGTAGATGAAGTTGAATCAGAGACAGAGCCTTACGATCCTTCCGCTTCTCTTCAGCGGTCCATGACTTCTGCCCTTTTCCTCCGAAACCGTCCAGCGCCTCATCAAGATCCGAAGATTGTGCCAGAATCGCCCGCATCTTGACTTGCCACAGTGCAAATCTCATTTTGTAATCCAGCAGCGGTAGATCAAACTTCATCGATACCATCGCGAAACCCTAAGGTCAAACCAAGCTCTGGTACCACTTGTTATAAACGATAAGCAATATAAACGACGAAGAACAGTAGATCAAACACAGGAGACGCGAGATTTTAACGTGGAAAATACTCCCAAGGTGAAAGGGAAAAATCACGGACACCAGCCAGCAAATCTTCACTATATCGGGTGAGGTTACAAACGCCGGAGATTTACAACTTGGGGATACCCTAACCTAGGGGCCTTCCCGTATACAAGTCTATGATGCCTATGAGGGAGGTGGTCCGTATATATAGGGAGAAAAAACCCCACACCCTCGTCTATTAGCAATACGGAACTAATAGATGGTGTAGTCCCTCTTAACACTAATGGGCCGCTTTGCTTCGGCCTAATCTTAAATTTGGATCATAGCTCAACAGACCCACACCACCGACACCGGTGTGCTCACCAGAGCTAGGACCACCATGGCTCGCTGCTTGTAGACGCTCAGCTGGTAGTACTGCTTCGCTCCGAACGCTTGGCCGCACAGCGTGTCATGGCTGCACGCCATGCCAGCCTGCCGATGCAAGCATGGACAGAAACGAGAGAAAAATCAGAAAAACGAGCTGAGAGAGACGGTGGGAGATGTGATGTGATGTGATGTTCACCACACCTACCAGCAAGCTGAAGCCCGTGACGCCGGCGAAGGAGGTGGCCAGGGACGCGCTGGCCAGCGCGAGCTCGCCGAGGTGGCCGACGAACATGACGGAGACCATCTGGACCAGGTTCTGCGGAGGAACCCGACGACGAGCGGCCCGGCGAGGTACAGCTGCTGCTTCGTCTCGCGCACCGCCAACGCCAAGCTCTCCTCCTCCTCCTTGCCTCCTACCCCATGAAGAAGCTTTTCCGTGCTCGACGGTGCGCTCAGGAGCGGCTCCTCCATGCTTGCCTTCTCTTGCTTCACAGTCACAGTGAGTGACAACTGACAAGCCGAGAAGGCAGCAATGGAGATCCAGCCGGACGGACGGCACTGATCTGTTACCTTGATATATACTATATGAGTATATGTACACAGATCGAGCTCACTAGTTTGGAGTACAATATATTGGTGCAACAATAAGCAGGAAATAAAAGGCTGCTGCATAGGCCGAGGAGCGCCGAAAGGAAACTGCTTGCATTAATAAAAGAACGGTACAAAATGACGATGCTTTGGACAGTAGTACCACCTCCGAATGCAATTATAGGTTGTGTGCTATCAAAGGTAGTTCACGTATAAATAAGTTTTTAGTGAATAATATTCACAATTATATATTTAAATTAATTTATTATAAAAATACATTTCGTAATTAGTCTGATGGTATTTATTTGCTATCATGAACATAGATATTTTTTTATCTATAATTGATCAAACTTAAGGTACTAAAAATATGATACTATGTTAGAATTGTATTTTTTTTTGGACGGAGGTAGTGCCTTGTTATGATACTCCCCCGTTACTTAGGTTGATTTTCAAAATTTACGTATATAATATACAGACAATTATAGATTATTAAAATAATCAGGACGGCTGTGTACTGCTCACTCGGTTGTTTTGTTGTCCCTGCCGCGGCGCAGCAACCGGAATCGACAGCTCCCTCCATCCAAAAAGAGCATCGCTAAGTTCATACTGGACAATTTTTTTAGTTTAATTAGGTTTATAAAAAATATTAGCAATATTTGTATCGCCAAATAAATTTATTATAAAATATTAGCAACATTTGTCTCAAATATTTGTTTCAATTCACATATCTGAGATTCAGTTTTTTATTTTTTTTAACAACCATGTTGTACCAAAGTTGTAGTGCTTGAAAAATTTAAAGGATTTTAGTTGAACTTTTTTACGTTTAAGTTCATCTAGTAGCCAAAATATTCAATACAAGTTTATAAAATTTTAATATATATAAAAAGGATAGCATCATGTTGAGTGTGTAATTATTGGTAGGGAGGTGTTGTGTGAGTGTGAAGGTCATAGGTTAAGTCTTGAGAATTACTTATTTTTGATATGCAACCATGTTAGCACTTGACCCAAAAAATCCAAATTCGGTCCGAGTAAATGTGGAAGAAAATTAATTATTTTGACTTATTTGTCCAAATATTAAGGGTAACGTAACATATTGAGTATACAATATACTCTCTCTCCGTCGTGTAATATAATATATTTAAATTAACTCAACGCAAAATACTTAAATGATATATGTATTCATGAATTAAACCTGATTAAGATGTTTCCCTTTAAATTATGGTTTTTTCTTAACAAACTTCGCTAAATATTTAAATAGACACTATATAAAATAGACTATATTTTAGTATAAATTTTTGAAGTCATTATTTCAAAAGGAGAACGCTGCTTTGATGCTTGATGGTAACATGGAGATCCATCCTGTGAAAAACCCAAATTATACAATATCTTTTGTGTCCATTTCTCCACTGATCGGATCTAACTGTCGGTGCCACTAGGATTTGTCATTTTGCGCGTTAACACATCTGACTTGACATGGGGGAACTCTTTCGGTAACGCCGAGCGGGAAATTCAAACGATTTTTTTGACTGTAGCCAATCGCAAGGGTAGCACATCATCATCATGGTAGTCTGTGATTGAACACTAAGAGCATTTCCAAGAGTATCGCTATACTCTTCTTATTAATTGGAATAGAGATTTCAGCAGAAAAATATCCTTCAACAGTTTTTCAATTAATCTCCAAATATTACCCTTTGGATTTTTCATTAGCAGAGATAGATAGCTGAGAGTGCATAAAGGATATAGAAAATAAAAAAGATATAGAAAAATATTTTTATTCAAACGGCTCTTCAAATAATGATTTAGAGTGTGGGTTTAAGAAAAACTCTTGGAGCTGCTCTAACCAACATCGGTGGTGTGCCCATTTGACAAGCGAAGTGTCCATTTTTGTCTAACTCTCTTTTATTAGAGCAATTCCACCGGGTCCTGTTTTTCCCTTTTCTATTAAAAGGTGGTATAGAGGATTGAGAAAATAGAATTCTAGATTATAGAGGAGGTGTACTCCAGCGAAACGAGAAAACATCACCCCTTTATGCATGGTCCCACAGGTCAGTCCTAAATAGATATCTCTTTCTCCTTTCTCTCTTTCCTCCTTCCTTTTGTGTCATCCCGTCTCGAGTCTCGACGTCGACCCGACGGATGGAGGGCACGGGCGCAAGGTAGAGCAAGGTGCGGCGCAGCGCGCGCGGAGCTCAATAACGTACAGGAAGGCGCGATGCGGCGCAGCCCTCGACAACTAGCGGACGCGATACGGCAATGCGCCCTGGCATGGTGGCGCAGGCTCGCCCGGTGTGCGACACTGCGCGGTGGTGGCTACCAATTGGCGCGACGTGGGGCATGGGGTAGTGTGGCGTGGCCCTCCGACGTGGCGGCGGCCTTCCCGGCACGGCAGCGACAACTCGCCGGCGTGGCCAGCAGCTCTCCCGACGTGGGCTCTAGAGATTAGTGAGAGGAGAACAAAGAAAGGGGATTGAGAAAAATGTCAAGTTTTCCCCATTCTTTGAGGGATTGAGGGGCTTGTGTTCTCAATTGAGAAAAAAAACTAGGGAAAGTAGATTTAAAAGTGAATATGTTAGAGCTTACTTTTTTTCGTCAATTCCCACCATTTCTGATTATAGAGAAAGAGGGTCACTTGTTCTCAATCTGGTAGAGATGCTCTTGTGTTAGATATGTTGCATACTTCGTCCGTTATATGTTATTAGGAGTCAAACTTTTTTTGAGTTCAACCAAATATATAGAAAATATTATTAATATTTATATCTACAAATAAATTTATATTTTATTATCGGTCTGATGATACTTATCACAGATTATAAATATAGTAATTATATATATATATATATATATATATATATATATATATATATATATATGGAGAGTATATTCAGTAGCCAGCTACAAAATAAGTTCTTCTATAGCCACCTCCATTTACGATAGTTGGGTTACTGTAACATATGAGAATATTTACCATAATGTTATAGTAAACCACTTAATAAAGAGTTACTATAATCTTATAAATTAACATAGTAATTATCGTAACTCAAAGTAGCTACAGAATAAGTTATTTTATAGCCAGCTACAGGGTAATGTGTGTGTGTATATATATATACACACTCTCCCTCCCGCCGTATCAGTAAAGGAAGTCGTTTTAGGGTGTGGTGCTGTTTGGACAAATGAAGACGTTTTAGATCTCTTGACCTTGTTTTGGACGTGAATGCCCCCGCGCCGTCTGTTCGGTTCCGTGCGCCGCTTCACGAGGAGCAGTAAAGTCGCACCGCTTCACGATGTTGCCGTCCCGTCCCCTCCCTTCGTAAAGCCGGTGGAGTACTAGCTGTTCGCTCGCTTGCACAGGGTCTGGGAGCGGATGCACGTGCTCGACGGCCGCTTTCAGCTCCGCGGCGCTGGTGTCACCGGCGCTCTTCGGCAGCCATGCATGGAGGTGGCACCGGACTCCGTCGCGTCGGAGGAGATGGCGCCGCAAGACCTCGAGCAGGACTCCGTCATGTCGGACGCAATGGCGCCGTAGGACCTCGAGCATGACACCGCAGGTACTCAATCTCTCTCCACGACGCCGCAGTTTGTCGAGCTTTACTCCAGCGCGCAGCAGGACTTGTGCCAGACTCCTTGCCGCCGTCCTCACTATACGTGTGCCTGAGCACGTTTTGAAGAAGCTGGACGAGCTCTGGAAGACTAGGCAAGATGCAAGAAGACACCGCTTAAATAGGCATGCTGTAACCCAAACAACGGAGACAAAAAAAAACGCGCTAGAAACTATCGCAGCAGGGAAAAAAGTGCGCCATGCAGCCTCCACGCGCACCAGGGCAAAAAAATAAAAAACGTGCAAAATGAAGCCACCTAGCAAAAAAGTGCGCCCACCAAGTATCGACCTCAGCTCCTCAAGACTCACACCTCGCTGCACTAACCGACTGAGCTGAGGAATTTTCTCACGTGGAGTGCACCTGCAACCTTATTTAACAGGGGCAGACAGGAAAAACTCTACCTTAGTTAATCACTCCTTGATATGCTAAATACTGTCCTAAACGACTTTCTTTACCTGTATGGAGGGAGTATATATATATATACACATGCTATTCCGAAGCCTGGGCTTCAAATAAAATTCAGGGCACCTGCGGAACTATACACAGTTTAGCCGGTCGTGCGACTATGCTTGTGACAGTCTTACTCGGTACTTACCGTATGCATTACCAGCTCGCTTCAGAATCAGGCTAACCCGGTCTACTCCCTCGCTATCCCCAGCCACGCACACACAGGACTTAGGCCCTATCGTCTCCCCAGGCAGTTCCACCCGAAGGGAACACTTCTCTACGTGCACAGGGTTCTCTACAAACGCCGCTACCAGGGCTAACACGAGAACAACACACGCAGAGGCTTCTCCTCTAGGGTCCCTAGCGTAGAGACGTCGCCCCATATGAACGAGCTTGAAGGAAGGCAGGGATTAAAACAGGAAAGCTTAATTCATTTTCACAGAGCAAGCTTACATACGGCTTTCCCTTTCGGGAAACCCCAAGCATTTAGCACAAACCTTAGGGATTACCTTACAAGCGCAGGATGATCACGAGGACCTCCTTTATTCTCTAATTTACAAAGGTGGAGTGATACAGTGGTGATGGATGATTACTACTAATGGTGGATGATTCTCAGAGTCATTCTGAGATTATGTCTTCATGGTGTATGTGTGAGTGGAGAGTTGGTGGAGTGGGTGGTGGATGAGAGTGCGTGTCTGAGGCTTCGGTGATTGCTTCGATGATTTTCTGATTGAGCTTTCGATGATGAATGAATGCGCCCGTCGTCCCGCTTTATAGCACGAAGGGAGCGTCCTTCACGCTTATTGTCTGAAGGAGCGAGCCTTATCGTCTGAAGGAGCCTTCGAGGCGAAGTCTTCAATTATCTCTTCTTACGGTTGCCTGGACAGCTGGACTGAGAATAATTGTCCTGGCTACAGTAGAGTGACTGTATATTCCTTTTGCGCTGTCCTCCATCACGCACGGATAGTATCCTTCTGGATATTCTTTAGTATGGTCTTCCACGCCCGAATGATTGATGTTGCAAACATCAAATCAATGATAGGCATATATATATATATATATATATATATATATATATATATATATATATATATATAAACTCTCAAAAATGATATATACTTTTATTTTAGGACAAAGAAAGTACATATCTATTCTCAGTTATGTATGATTGTAATCCGATCAACCAACTAGTAAGAATAAGTTATCACAAAAAAGCTAGTAGAGAATATAGAGGCTAGGAGACAACTTTTCTTTTTGAACAAAAAGGAGATGACGACAACTGGGTAGATCAGATAAGATTGTTGTAACAAGAATCTCCTAGCCATCATATACTGCCATACTGGTGTGACTGCGTCACGGCCATGCTATGTAAAGGGCCACGCAAGAGGCTGTTTCGTGCCAGGCACATCCCTACCAAGGATAGCTAGGGAGCTGGTGTTCCTCCGTCTTCCATTCCTCTGTTTTCCTTTCATTCATTCATGGTAATTAGTAGAGAATTTATTATGGCAAGTTCATCTGCCATAAACTAAATAACTCATGGATAGATTACAATCTTAACGGCCGGCAGCGTGAACAGGTGTCTGGCAATCCTCGACAGGATCTCATGCTTCCATGTCTACAGGAAGAGCAGCACTGAAAACTCTGTTCTTCGCCTTCAGTGCCTGGAGAGTGGAGACCCAACAGTAACAACATTCAGAACACAAGAGGATAAAATAACAGCACGTATGGAAACTTAATAACTCGTGCTTACTTCCTTGTTCCAGTTGGTGCATAAGGTAATGGAGAGCAGCGAGAGCATCTGCACCACCAGGCCGCACAAGATCCCAAACCAGAGACCCTGTTCAGAGTTGGAACAAGAACTTGTTCAGCTGAAGGATGAAATATAGTGAAAGCCAACTTATTCCCAATCAAACTTGCAAAGAAAGCAGAAGAGTACCATCCCCCCGAGACGGCGGACGAAGGCGAAAACAAACGCGGCAGGGATACCAGCGAGGTAATAGGCAGCAAGGTTGATGAAAGCGCCGGTCTTTTGGCGGCCACAGCCCCTGACAACACCTGCCGCAGCCCGCAGGTCCAGCAATTCAGAATGTGCACCGAGTTGATTGTTCATACAGTGTTGTTCAGTACGTACTACCTGAAAGCACACACTGCTGACCGTCGAGCATGACGGACACGGCGAGGACTGGCATCATCCTGGCGGTGTACCTGGTCACTTCCTCCTCGTTGCTGTACGCGTACCCCCACAGATCGCGTACCAGCACTATGACCAGCCCTTCCGACATGCCCATAATGAGCGCCAGGAGCACCACCACCCGGGCCGCCAGTCGCGCCGCCTGAGGCCGCCCTGCTCCAAGCTCGTTCGACACGCGCGTGCTGCATGCCAAACAACATCATCCAGACAGAGGATAATCATTTTTTTTGGTGACTGACAGAGGATAATCATCAGATTCAGAAAGAATTATCTGCTTGTTTGGTGTTTGGTGTTTGGTGTCGACCTTATGGCAGCACCAAGTCCAAGCGGGGCCATGAACGCCAACGAGCTAGTGTTCAAGCTGCAAGAATCACAGAAACGGGCATGAGATTGGGCACAACACAAACAGCAAGGTAAAGGCTGCAGGCAAGTGTAGAATGATCTTCATCTTCACCAGATGGACAGCACGGCCGTCTCCAGCTTGGGGTTAGGGAGCAGTCCGGACAGCAGCACCAGGAGCTCGAAGGACCACCACTCCATGCTGCACCCAGATCAGAGATCACTACTCGCGCGTCTGAGCTAGGAACGGCGGCACTGATGATCTGTCGATTGCAATTGCATGGACAAATTGGAAGAGAATGCAATAATGCATTACCACACCATGACAGCCGACGGCACGGCGAGCTTGAGGAAATCGGGGACGCCGCGGAACGCCTCGGCCGAGAAGCCCGTCCAAGTGGTCTTGCAGGCCGGCGAAGCCCTGACATAGACGGCCAAGAAGGAGAGGTTGGCGAGGTAGGAGACGGCGTTGGCGAGCGCGGCGCCGTTGCGGCCCAGACCGATCCCGCGCACCAGCAGCCAGCAGACGGCCGGGTGGCACAGCGCGGTGGCGCCGGAGCTCAGCATCACGGGCACCACCAGGTTCTGCGTCTGCAGGAACCGGACGTGGCACTGCAGTGCCCCGTACGCGAACAGCGCCGGGGTCAGCCATCGGATGTAGCTGCCGGCGCCTGCGGCGATCTCCGGGTCCTGCCCGCACCACGTCAGGATCTGGCCCGTGTAGGCCCACACCACCGCCACGGGGACGCTTACGAGAGCAAGCACCACCATGGCTCGCTGCTTGTAGACGCCCAGCTGGTGGTGCTGCCGCGCGCCGAAGGCCTGCCCGCACAGCGTGTCCAGGCTGCACGCCATGCCTGCCTGACAAATGTATCTGCATTTAGTAGCACACTAGCTAGCTGGGGAACAAGGAGAGTACTAGCTAAACTAGCACATTTGGGCGGCGCGCGGTTAATTACCAGCAAGCTGAAGCCGGTGACTCCGGCGAAGGAGGTGGCCAGGGAGGCGCTTGCCAGCGCGAGCTCGCCGAGGTGGCCGACGAACATGACGGAGACCATCTGGACCATGTTCTGCAGGAGGAACCCGACGACGAGCGGCCCGGCGAGGTACAGCTGCTTCTTGACCTCGCACGCCACAGCTCCCTCCTCACTGCCACCATGCTTGGCAGTGCCTGTGGCATCGAGGAGCGCCGCCTCCATTCCTGACCTCGTCCTGCTTCACTGAGCAAGAAGCTAGGCAGGAATGGAGCAAAGACGTCCTTGAACCTGGAGCTAGCCTGATCTCACTAAGTGCCTGTTTAGTTGCACTTTATTTTGTAAAAATTTTCAAGATTTCCCATCACATCGAATCTTTGAATGCATGCATGAAGCATTAAATATAAATAAAAAATAAAACTAATTACACAGTTTAGACGAAATTCACGAGACGAATCTTTTAAGCCTAATTAGACTATGATTAAATATTAATTGTCAAATAACAACAAAATGCTACAGTACCATTTCTAAAAAAAAATCGTCAACTAAACATGGCCTAACTCATCTGCTTCTGACTAGCAAAACCTATTTTATACTATGCATGCTGAGTGCTGACTGGTGATGGTGATGGTGGGAAAGAGAATTTTGGCTGATGCAGCAATCGCGCCAAGATAAACGACAAATATAATAGACTTGTCAGCAAGGTTCAAACATTATCATTATCTTTGTCAGTGGCTCAGGATAATAAACTGAATGAATATGATAATGTGTCATGGCTGTAAAGCGTAAGCCTGAAAAGTGAAAACAAACATTATGATATATATTCCTGTGTAGTTAAATTGGATTTGATTACACATACAACCGCCTTATATTTAATAATAATATTGAAGTACCGTACGTTTCAACGGTCCTTCGTCTTCTTTTATGAAAGACATGGGGCATGTTCGCTTGTCAGGCCGCTTATCAGCTAAAATCTATAGTATTTTTTTTATAATAAATTAGCTTCAGCTAGCTTTAATATAAGCCGAATAGACCCATGGTATTAAGTCTAATCCTAAGGTAAGTTAGAATAGAGTGTCTCTATGGTTCGTTACTCTCTTCCATGTGTTTACAAGTTAGAGCAGCGTATCCAGACCACAATTCAAAGTCCAATTTTCAAAACAAATTAAAATGCATAACGCAGTAATTGGATAAGTCTACAAACCTCTCGTGCCTGTAAGTTAGATTAGCGTGTGTTTCAGCAGGATACAGATTTTGATCGCAAGACATATTAGAATGCATATAACGGTTGAATAAATCTTAAAGCCACAAGTCGTCCAAGTAATCATATAACAATTTGTATGTTCTACCATCACGTATTTGTTGGTGATGTCAAAATTTAGAGCACATGTTGCACGTGGATTGCTACCTAGGGTTGGTACCCTTGAGAAGCTGCCCACGCTACCTAGTGTTGACTGTCAGTGTCACTCCGCCGGTGGCATTCACGTAATTAAGGACATTATTGACCGCAACTCTGCCAATAACAATGTGGCAAGGCAGTTCTAACAGCCAATTATGAGCTAAGTATTTTTATTTCATATTACAATAGAAGAGAGAGAAAAACTATCTCTTGATAAAAAAATAGTTTCATACATTTATTTCGAGATTATGTGAGGTTGTCATGTGGGTCTAATCATATCATGAGCTATTACTAAAAGTCAACACCATTAGAGAAGTTATTAAGGGTGCCATAAGGGCCACCGTCCACGTACAGTACCTATCAGAGCCACCTTGACTTGGGGGGCCCACTTAGGCTGACTCATCTAAATTATTTCATTGATTCATTGTAATTAAGTTTTGAGTCGGACATTTATGGCTTTTTTTAATGTTATAGTAATTAGTCTGAATCTGTTGGTCTCAACAGACGAAGCTAGACTCGTTCCTTTATCCAAAAAAGAAGTTGTAGCCTTGACTTGTCTTGTTCAAACATTTGACATCAAATCCCAATGAATGTGATGTTTAGAAGTTATTTTTAGAGAGACAAATATTTATATTAGAAATAGCAGCCAAATTACATAGAGATCCTCTAAAGACGGTCAAACCATGTCAATGTCTCTAAGGGGAAACACGCACGCAAGAATCAATATATCGCATGGGAAACACCGTAGAAGCACATGAGTATAGGTGCCAAAAAGATTGAATAGAAACTACAGAGCATCTAAGTGGGTGCCTGGTAAGGAGCGGTCGAATCCGATGAGAGGGTGCCAGAGCCGAGATGACGACAAATGGAGCTTAGTGGAGACACACATATTACTGAGACCTTTGTTGCCACCTATTTGAGGACGATCGAGCTGGTGGCGGAGGCGACACGAGCGGCGCCAGAGGCGAAGGTAGCAGCTAGACATGGCGACGACTCCAAGGGAAGACCGCCATGCGGTTAAAACAAGCTAAAAAGCCAACTCAAACTTATAACTAATAGCAAATCTCGAAGCAAAGGATCTCATAATTATCAGATTTGGTTGAAACTATTTTTTTTACATTATTTGGAGCACTTGGGGCATGGATATTCTTTTCTCCCAGTAGCAGAAGTTGTGGACTAGGATAATATATGGTCCTGTTTGTTTGGGTTTGAGCTTTTGGCTTTGGAGTTTTTGGCTTTGGCTTTCTAGAAGCTGACTTCCTGGAAGCTAGTAGCTTGTGCAAAAGCTTAGGTTGTTGGGCAGCTTAGCTTCTTCCTTCACATCCAACTTTCATAGGTTCCCGAGAAGGAGGGGAGGCGGCGTCAGCCGTTAGGCCATGGTGGGAGGGTTGCACGGCGGCGGCGGGACACGGCTGGCACATGCTAGAGCTAGGTCCAGATGTCTTCTTCATGAGCAGGAACTTGTGCAACTCCTTCGAAGCAGGGGGCGGATCAGAGGCGGCTTCTGCCGAACAGAGGACCCAGGCCCGGTCCTGTCAATTTAGGGGTCTGGAGCAAAGCTAGAAAGATAGGCCCGTTAATACAACTTAATATAAGTGTAACGCAAACAGAAAATCATTCTTATCAAACAAGTTATATATCTTATCTTAAAAAAATTCTAACATTTACTGATAAGGAGTTCACTGTAAATTTATAAATTAATAAGTAAACCTAAAACCATCTTACCCACCTTAGATCTCCTCCCTTGCATGTACATGTAACGCATCTAATTAAGCGTTAACTGTGGGCCAGAAACGTTTCCTGACATCCAACATATGAAACTCGTGTTCCTTGAAGGTACCAGCGCCTACCGCAAAAAAAAACCCGATAAACTTGCTTACCTGCCCGCACGTACCTGCGTAGTCACGACACCGCAAACTACCGCGCTTCTCGCTCCATGCCTACGCCTCTGAGATTTTTCTACCCGCACGCTTGTACCCACAGTACGCGTCGTCCACGACGCCGTCGCGTTGCTTTTTTTCCATCGCGCAACTTCTGTAACCGCCGGCTGCCACCGTGATCTCAACCCTCTCCCCCACGCCTGTTCAGGAAACCGCAATCTCCCCGCGCCGCTCTCGCTCTAGCACTCGCCCCTGCACCTCCCCATCTGCGGAGGTGGCGTTCGGACACCGTTTTCCCGCCCTGCTCCGGTCCCGTCAGGACACTACCGCGCAACACGACGCCGTGAAGCCGTCCGGTCGCCGCCGTAGTGCCGTCCGGTGGTCGCCGCTGCGCCGTCCGGTGGCCGCCGCCACCCCGCCCCTACCTCACCGAGAGACGGCGAGGCCTATGCCTCATCCAGAGTTTGGTCCCATCACGACGCCGCTGATGACGAGATGATGGATATCTGCAAGGAGAGCCACCAGAAAATATGCCACGATGGGTTCCTTGCCTCCATCGCTGACGCTGTTGAAAGGTTCTAATGGCTAGAGGGGGGGTGAATAGCCTATTAAAAATTTCTACAATAACACTTAACAAATCGGTTAGACAATTATGAGGCGAAGCAAGTGTTGTGCTAGCCTACTAAAAAGCAAGCCACCAACCACAACTCTAGTTTATATAGTTTCTATCCACACAAAAACTATGACACTACACTAAGTTAGTGTGCTCTCAAAAGCTAACTAAAGAGCCACACTAACCCAACTAACAAGCTCTCACAACTAGCTACACTAAAGAGCTTGACAACTAGTTTGCGGTAAAGTAATGAGAGTGAGCAATTTGTTTATACTGCCGTGTCGAGGAAGGAGCCAATCAATCATAAGAATGAATACCAATGAAGACCAATCACCTCGAAAACAAATGATGAACATAATGATTTTTACTGAGGTTCACTTGCTTGCCGGCAAGCTACTCCTTGTTGTGGCGATTCACTCATTTGGAGGTTTACGAGCTAATTGGCATCATATGCCAAACCCTCAATAGGGTGCCGCACAACCAACACAAGATGAGGATCACACAAGCCACGAGCAATTCACTAGAGTACCTTTTGGCTCTTCACCGGGAAAAGGTCAAGAACCCCTCACAATCACCACGATCGAAGCCAGAGACAATCACCACCCTCCGCTCGACGATCCTTGCTGCTCCAAGCCATCTAGGTGGCGGCAACCACCAAGAGTAACAAGCGAATCCCGTAGCAAAACACGAACACCAAGTGCCTCTAGATGCAAACACTCAAGCAATGCACTTGGATTCTCTCCCAATCTTACAAAGATGATGAATCAATGATGGAGATGAGTGGGAGGGCTTTGGCTAAGCTCACAAGGTTGCTATGTCAATGTAAATGGCTCAGAGAGTGAGCTTGAGCCGGCCATGGGGCTTAAATAGAAGCCCCCACGAAATAGAGCCGTTGTACCCCTTCACTGGGCACAACATGGGGTGACCGGACGCTCCGGTCAAATCGACCGGAAGCTGGACCTCAGCGTCCGGTCACACGATGCATGCCACATGTTCCCTCTCATCAAATGTTGATCACCCGATCTCAAAGGCCAAGTGACGACCGGACGCAGCAGCTCAAAGTGACTGGACGCTGAACCCCAGTGTCCGGTCATTTCCAGTAAGCATCCAGAGACGACTTTTCATGACCGGACGTGTCTAGTCCTGCTCGACCCGACACACCCAGCGTCCGGTCACTCGGCGACTCCTCTGTGTGCGACCATGTTAGTGTGACCAGACGTAGCCAGCCAGCGTCCGGTCATTTTAGCGACGCTGCGCTTTTTCTGCTGCTACCGACCGGACGTTCCGGTCCTTTAGAGACCAGTGTCCGATCACTTATAGTGACCTCCATCTTTTTTGTCTAGGGCATCGGTGGCACCGTCGGACTGTCTGCACTCTACAGGTGGACACTCCACCGGTGAAGTTCCTAACCCTTGCTCAAATGTGCCAACGACCAAGTGTATCACCTTGTGCACATGTGTTAGCATATTTTCACAAACATTTTCAAGGGTGTTAGCACTCCACTAGATCCTAAATGCATATGCAATGAGTTAGAGCATCTAGTGGCACTTTGATAACCACATTCCGATATGAGTTTCACCCCTTTTAATAGTACGACTATCGAACCTAAATACGATCACACTCTCTAAGTGTCTTGATCACCAAAACAAAATAGCTCCTACTATTTATACCTTTGCATTGAGCCTTTTGTTTTTATCTTTCTTCTTTTCAAGTCCAAGCACTTGATCATCACGATGACATCACCATCATCATGTCATGATCTTTATTTGCTTCACCACTTGGATTATGCTACCTATGTCATGATCACTTGATAAACTAGGTTAGCACTTAGGGTTTCATCAATTCACCAAAACCAAACTAGAGCTTTTAGCTGTGTCACCATTCGCCAATGGGCTATTGAATAATCTACTGCTTCCTTATGAGAACACACAATAGGGGAAGGCAGCACCGAAAAGGCTCCCTACTGTGGTATTGTAGCCGCTGCAGAAGGCAGGCGCCGAACGGCTCACCTGCCGCACTGTAGCCACAGCAGGGACAGACGTAGAAGTTAGTCCTGCTGTGTTATCTAGTCACTATTATAGCATGGCAGCTGTACTAGGTCTAGAAGGATAGAGTTGTATAAATAGTTTACCACTGTAACTTAGTAAAGAGAGTTTAGATTTGTCATCTCCTATACAGGGCTCCGGCCAACGCTGGTGTCTCTGGCTATGTGTATATGCTCTGTTCTCTCTCTCTTCTTCTACCTCTAGCCATAGTGTGTGGTCAGACATCGTCTATCATGCTCGGCCATGGTCAGCAAGACTAGTGAGTGGTCGACTCACCTGAGCCGGTGATCTTGTGGGCTAACAAGTGGTATCAGAGATGTACAAGCGCCATCACCGGACTAACCGCTGACGATGATGGGCGGTTCGGAGACGAGCGATAGTAGTGGCACTGCTGTGGCTGCCCAACCACGATAGGAGGTCATTGTTCGTACGATGTAGGAGGTCAGCAACACAGTTGGCCGATATTGACTCGCACCAACTATGGAGAGTGGTCGGTGACCATGAAGGTCAAGCTCAGAGCCCAATGGCTCTAAAATGCTATTGACAAAGGCACCGATAATGAAGAAGATGACATGTCAGCGTTGGAGGCTATCATCGCTGCTATACCGGTGGACTACAGGGAGCCGTTGGGGGCGAAAAGCTCTGCTAAGGAGGCGCGGGAGGCTATTGCGGCGATGCGCGTTGGTTCCGACCGCGCAAAGAAGGCGATGGCCTAGCTTCTAAAGCAGGAGTACACAAACTCAAGTTCAAGGATGGTGAAACGGTGGAGGATTTCTCCCTCCACCTATAGACGCTCATTAGCAAGTTGAAGAGCCACGGCGTCACCATCGACGAAGAGGAGGCGGTCTCCAAGTACCTCCACTCCATGCTGGCAAAGTACATCCAGATCGCTCTCTCCATAGAGATGATGCTAGACTTGTCCACCCTCACCATTGAGAATGTGACAGGCCGTCTGCGGGCGGTGGACGAGCGCCTGGAGCAGGCGATAGCAACCAAGGACAGCGGCAAACTGCTGCTAACAGAGGAGGAGTGGGCTGCTCGGAGGAACTCCAAGGTAGCCTCCTCCAGCCACGGTGGCGATGGCAAGCGTTGCGGTAAGGCTTCTTCAGAGAAGAAGAAGCAGGTTGACCCAACACCTGCTGGTGCTGTAGGAAGATGGGCCATTGGGCATGGGAGTGTCCAAATTGCAAGCAGAAGAAGAAGGCTCAGGCTCATCTAGGGCAAGCTGCTGATGATGATGAGGCCACTATCCAGATGGCGATGTTCTATGCACTGCACGACGTCGAGGCCAAGGAGAAGGGAGATATGACGACGATGGAAGGACCTAGGAAGGCCCTAAAGGCTGTCAACCTCAACGAACCACGTGCCCAAGTCCACCTCGGACATATGGGCGGCGAGCAGGAGCAGCGGTCGTACCTAGACTCTAGCGCCAGCAACCACATGATGGGCTCCAAGGCAGCCTTCTCCGAGCTCGATGATGATGTTACTGGTACGGTGAAGTTTAGTGATGGCTCAAGGGTGGCTATCCGAGGGTGTGGCACCATCATCTTCAGGTGCTAGAATGGGAAGCACTATGCGCTAACGGATGTATATTACATCCCATAGCTACGTTCAAGCATCATCAATATTGGTCAGCTGGATGAGCGTGGTAGCGAGGTACTAATCAAGGATGGAGTCCTCAGGATTAGGGACCAGGAACAACGACTTCTTGCCAAGGTGAAGAGGTCCCTGAACTAGTTGTACCTACTCAACCTAAAGGTAGAGCAGCCGATGTGCCTAGCGACAAGGCACACCGAGGAACTGTGGCTGTGGCATGCCCGGTTTGGACATCTCAGCTTCGACACGCTTGGTCTGCTGGATAAGATGGTCAGAGGGCTACCCCACATCAAGCACGGAGGTGAGCTATGTGACAGCTGCCTAGCTAGGAAGTAGAGGAGGCTGTCGTTCCCAAAGGTGGCCAAGTATCGCGTGGAGGATGCTCTCGAGCTCATCCACGGCGACCTCTATGGGCCGATCACGCCAGCCACAAATGGTGGTCGGTGGTACTTCCTCCTGCTCGTGGATGATTGTAGTCGCTACATGTGGCTACAACTCCTAACGAGCAAGGACGAAGCGGTGGTGGAGATCAAGAAGTTTAGATGCGCGCGAAGGTCGAGAGCGGCAAGAAGCTCCGCGTGCTGAGGACTGATCGCAGCGATGAATTCACTTCGATGGAGTTTGCTGCATACTACGCGGATCAAGGTGTGGTACGACACCACACCACATCGTACTCGCCACAACAGAATGGCATGGTGGAGCGATGGAACCAGATGGTGGTCAGCATGGCTCGATCCATGGTAAAGGCCAAAGGCATGCCGACAAGGTTCTAGGGTGAGGCGGTGACCACGACGGTGTTCATCCTCAACCGCGCTCCCACCAAGGCCCTAAAGGGCAAGACTCCGTTCGAGGCTTGACATGGACACAAGCCGAGCGTGTCCTTCCTTCGGACATTCAACTACATCGGCCACATCAGGAAGATGAAGCCAATCCTCACCAAGCTGGAGGATAGGAGCACACCGATGGTGTTCTTGGGCTATGCGGAGGGTACCAAGGCATACCGGCTCTACGACCCACATGGAGACAAGGTACTTGTCTTGCGCGGTGTTTTGTTCAACGAGAAGGCGGCTTGGGACTAGAATAGTCCGAGCATGGGAGAAGCTGGCGGCTTCACCAGCACCTTCGTCATCGAGCACTTGGTCATCCATGGTGGTGGAGACGCTGGGGAAGAGGTGCCGAGCACTCCGAGAGGGGTGTCAAGCACTCCAGCGACAGAGCCGAGCACTCCTGGGGTAGTGCCGAGCACTTTGGGAGGGATGCTGAGCACTCTAGGAGGAGTGCCAAGCACTCCTAGAGGGATGCCGAGCACGCCAGGAGTGGTGCCGGGAGGTTCTATAGTGGTGGCAACCACTCTAGGACGGGTGCCGAGCAATCTCGTAGCGGAGCCGAGCAGTCTTGCGGTGGTGCCGACCACTACAAGGCTAGTGCCGAGCACTCCAGGAGGGGTGCAGACCACTCTAGGAGTGGTGATGAGCTGTCCAGAAGTAGTGTCAAGCACCGCAATCAGGGTGCCGAGCACTCTAGGTGCTATGCCGAGCACTCCAGCGGAACATGGAACTCAATCGACGTCGATAGAGTTCGCCTCACCTCCAAGTGACATCACTGATTTTGTGGATGCCTTCCATGAAGGTGAGGAGGTACGGTTCCACAGGATGGATGACATCATTGGCGACATAGGGCCCTTAGGCCTGGCTAGTTGGCTGCTCAATGATCAAGAGCTGCTGCTCGTCAGTATAGAGGAACCACCCATGTTCACGTTGGCCGAGTGCGATGGAGACTGGCGACGAGCGATGCTAGAGGAGATGAAGGCGATCAAAGAAAACAAGACTTGGGAGCTCGTCGATCCACCTCCAGGATGCCGTCCGATTAGCCTGAAGTAGGTGTACAAGGTCAAGCGGGACGAGCACGGTGCCATTGTCAAACATAAGGCGCATCTCATGGCCCGAGGCTTTGTCCAACACGAGGGCATCGACTTCGAGGAAGTCTTTGCGCCTGTAGCGTGCATGGAGTCTATCCATTTGCTACTGGCTTTGGCAACAGTAAAGGAATGGCATGTCCATCACCTATAATTTAAATTGGCCTTCCTCAACAGCGAGCTAGCGGATACAGTCTTCGTTAGGCAACCTCCAGGTTTCGCCATCAAGGGAGCGGAGCACAGGGTGCTCCGACTGCACAAGGCGCTCTATGGGCTACGGCAAGCCCCATGAGCGTGGAACACCAAGCTTAACGCCACACTGGGCGAGTTTGGGTTCTAGCGGTGCGCAACCGAGCACGCGCTCTACACACGATGATGGGGGAAGGAGGAGCTCATCGTCGACGTGTATGTGGATGACTTGATCATCACCGACGCGCGTACGAAAGACATCGACAACTTCAAGCGTGAGATGGTGGCTCATTTTTTGAATGAGCGATCTCGGTGCACTCTCCTACTACCTTGGCATCGAGGTGAGATAGGGGAAAGAGGAACTCATGCTCGGTCAGAGCACGTATGCCTTGAAGCTGTTGGAGTGGAGCGGCATGGCTGAGTGTAAGCCATGCATGACTCCAATGGAGGAGCGGCTGAAGCTGACGAAGGCCAGCACCACAGCAAAGGTGGATGCAACACTCTATCGGAGCATCATCGACGGTCTGTGCTACCTAGTCCACACGAGGCCGGACATTGCATTCGTCGTAGGCTACGTCGGTCACTTCATGGAGGATCCTAGAGATGATCACTAGGCTATGGCGAAGCAGCTGTTACGCTACGTCAAGGGGACGGTGGATCAGGGGATCGTCTTCCCCAAGACAGGTGGAAGCAGGCTGTAGCTCACTGTGTTCAGCGATGCAAACATGGCGGGGGACATCGACGGATGACGAAGCACCTCTAACGTGCTCGTCTTCCTCGGGTCGGCTCCAATTTCATGGCTATCGCTAAAACAGAAGGCGGTGGCGCTATCTACGTGCGAGGCAGAGTACGTAGCGGCGGCCACAGCGGCGTGCCAAGTTATGTGGCTGCGCCGGTTGCTGGTCGAGCTGACCGGTACGAAAGCTCACCCACCAGCACTGATGGTGGACAATTAGCCCACCATCGCCCTCGCGAAGAATCCGGTTCTGCATGATCGGAGCAAACACATCGACGTGAAGTTTCACTTCCTCAGGGACTATGTCGATGGTGGGCAGATCATCATCGAGTTCATCAAAACTGGTTGGCAACTCGCAGATGTCCTCACCAAGCCGCTCGGCCGTCTTCGACTCATGGAGCTGAAGAAGATGATCGACATGGAGGGGGTGCAAGGGTTAGGAGTAGGATTAGGGGAAAAATTGTTGAATAATCTACTACTTTCTTGTGAGAACACAAGCAGGGGAAGGCGGCGTCGAAAAGGCTCCCTGCTGTGGTACTGTAGCCGCTGCAGAAGGCAGGCGCCGAACGGCTCACCTGACGCACTGTAGCCACAACAGGGACAGACGCAGAAATCAGTCCTGCTGTGTTATCTAGTCACTGTTACAGCATGACAGTTGTACTAGGTCTAGAAGGATAGAGTTGTATAAATAGTTTGCCACTGCAACTCAGTAAAGAGAGTTTAGATTTGTCATCTCCTATATAGGGCTCCGGCCAACGCTGGTGTCTCTGGCTGTGTGTGTATGCTCTGTTCTCCCTCTCTTTTTCTACCTCTAGCCATAGTGTGTGGTCGGGCAGCGTCTGTCGTGCTCGGCCGTGCTTGGCAAGACTAGTGAGTGGTCGACTCACCTGAGCTGGTGATCTTGTGGGCTAACATGGGCCACTCCTCGTTTCTCCAGCAGAAGGTGCGGCGGCCCTCCCTTGCTCTTTCCCTCAAGATATGATCTGCCGGTTCGTTAGGGCTTGGGTGTCGCGGTGGTCTCGATCTGACATGTTAAGATCTGATTTTCTCCTTGTCTGCGCGTGTAGTTTGAAGGTTTGCCAGCAATGGTGTAGGTGCCTTCACTAACTATTGAACCATCCTTTCATCAATATTCCAATGCAAATGCATGAGTGAGATAGCCATGCGTATACTAACATCTTTTGTTTTCCTCCTGTTTTTGTTTTTAGATTTTGTCACCGACACCTCAGGATAAGCACTGCAGTGCTCTAACTGGTATTGATTTGCAACGCTCCTATTTTTGGTAGATCTCTGATTGATCGATGCTCATTTTATTTTGAGTAGAGTTTAGGTTCATAACTTCATACAAATTGTGACTTATCAAAATTTCTAAGCATTCTCTTTGACCTCAATTTAGGTTCAGTAGTATAGAAACTACATCAGTTTCATCAGGCTTTCAAAATAACCTGTTCATCCCAACTCACTGATGTAATTTCAACAGGTTCAGATTTTATATGGACTGATGTAGTTCATCAATTATTTTTGTTCTTCAATGCAACATAACTGCATCCATCGCAATTGTCAACTCACTGATGTAATTTCAACAGTTTCAGATTTTATATGGACTGACGTAGCTCATCAATTATTTTTGTTCTTCAATGCAACGTAACTGCATCCATCGCAATTGTCTGGATCTCGAATAACTGGTGAAGTGCATGAATACTCTTCCTGGGGCCTGCGGCAAACAAAATCCAATAATCTTCTGTATGCAGTCTTGTGCATACCCTTATCTTGTTTCTTTCAACTTTTAATTATAATATCTACACACGCAGAATGTGAATCTAGCATGAGTAGAAGCAGTCAATTCAACTCTGAATTTTCATATAGAAATCTGGTGTAGTAGAGTAGCTCCTCCAACCTCAGTTTCATCATTCCGTCTAATGTTTCATATTCCCAGCTATCATTGCACATTGTACTCTTTATATAAAATAGCCTAGCAGCACAAAGAAATATTGAAAATCACCCGTCTTGTGGGAAGGAAGGGCATGACCACGTCGTCACAGCACATTGAACACCAACATATTGGTAGATTCAATTTGTTTATGTTTGTTTTTGAGGTCGGTGGTATGTATAGCAGATAGCACGAACCCACTCCCAACTGGTGTTAACATTACAAGTGTATATAGATTATGATGATAAGTGTATATGGTCAATTATTTATTATAATTTTTCTCCATTTATATATATTGAATTTTTTTTGTATGAAGGAACTGTTATCATTGTGCATGGTTGAATAGCCACCAAAATAGAGTTTGTCATCTCACTACAGCCCACTTGAGTAATAGATATGTTTCGTGAGCACATTAGAGACAATAAATTGATTTTTTTTTTTGCATGCAGGTTGAGTGCTATAGGATTTGTTAGTATCATTATTTTAATCTGAAATTGTCTTTTAAAAATATTTATTGGTATATATCCCTACATTGCAAATGATCTTTTTTTTCAATAAACATGCGCACGCTCCACATGCATATTTACTAGAAAAATTATTTCAGTATTATCACATTGCGTATAATATGGTTTTTATAAACGTGTGCGTGCCGCTGTGTGAATGATGACTTAACTATATCACAGAAAAAGATGAAGCTTTTGCTGTCGTGCAATTGAGTGGCTTTAGGTAACCCACATAAACTGATACTTATTTAGTTATTCATTTTTTGGAAATGCTTCAAATAAATGTTATGTCTCAAAATATATTATTGGTTTGCTGATACGGTTGGCGCAGAAGTTCGTTGAGCTAATGTGTTAAAAGATCCTTCCCTTTCTGTTCTTGTTGTGAAAATATCGTAGAGATCTTTGACATGAAAAATATCATCCGACTATAAATATGTGCTTTACAATAATTCAGCTATATTTTCCATCTGCCATAAATCTTAGGAGAACTACTGTGTTTTGTGTTGTTTTGCACGGGCTTCTTTGTGACAATTTAGATTGCTGTGGTGATGTTAAAGTCCAATGATATGTTGCCTAATCAAACTGCTCTAAAGATTAGTGGTTGTTTTGTCAAACTTTTGGTGTATAGTTTTACTAATATTTATGCCGCAAGAATACTGAGAAGTGAGAAACACTTGGTTTGATTGCTAAGATTGCAATGCCATTGAACATATATCCAAGTTTCAAACTAATAAATAAAATCAGTTTTTTATTAAATGAATTTCTATACTGATTTTGAAGCACAACACTTGGTTGATTACTCAGAATTGTTAGAGCTACTTAGAGATAGTATCATGAGGATCACTTGAATGCTGTCATGCTTTGGGTAGATTGTATCAAGTTTATATGACCTACAACTCACCGGCGAGTTTGAGGCGTGTGCAGATTGCTGGAACTATGTGTTACAGTCACTGCTAAAGCTATATGCATGTCTGCCTTTTCTTTTCTTTTCTACTATGCTGTAATTATCCAACGGGAGTAGCTACCTCAAGGAGAGACCGCACTCGACAACATGTGTTTGGTTCATGCTTAATCGAGGTGATTTTTTTTTGTCCATATTATTGTCTACTTCTACCTGCGCTTTCTTTTCTTTTGGTAGCATAAAAAGATCATCTTTGCTCGCTTGCTTACAGGAATTGTCCATCATCGATTAATAACGTGCCAACTTGGAGCCGATGGTGATCGACACTCTATTGCGATTGCCAAATGCAGGCAACAAAACAAAATTTAGAGGCCTCCAGCTATATGTATGGCATAATATAGGCGTGCAAGATTGCCTCGTTAGAAGTTAACTTCAAAGTTACTGTACAGTTCAATAACGTTTACCTATGCCGAACCGCCAAAAAACATTTTCATTTCTTGTTCAAAATTATGCCTTTGGATCAGGAATTTTTTTTGTAATAATTTAGGCAAGGATAACAATTCTATCATATTAATTTGATGCTATTTCCTTATGACCATGTATAATTACGTGTTACTTGATATCTCTTTTATTTAAGAACAATATGTTTTGTTTCTTTATAAATGATTTTTTTTTTATCTTTGTTGAGTATGATAATTTTTAATAGACACGTGGGTGTCGCACGTGCATTTCTACTAGTCTTAATTTTTTTTTAACATTTACTGATAAGGAGTTCATTGTAAATTTATAAATTAATAAGTAATGTATGAATTTTTTTTTTGAAACAGAGGTAGGAGCTTTGCCGCTAAATTAAGACGAAAGAAATTTACATACAAGATGTGCGAAAATTATTTCATATTAGATTCGATTCAACACTATAATAAAAAGAAGTGCTAGTAAATTACGAAGTTGAGGACTAGAGAAAATGATTATATATTTGCTGGCCTATCCCTGTATTCTGAAGAAAAAGATTGGGGACAAAAGCAAATTAAATCGTGATACGAGACTTGGATGTCTGGTGTCGTGTCTCCCGGAAGGCCTGAACGGACTGGCGGAGAGTAGTCTGGGCGCTGCCGGCTGCTCGCTGGTTGCTGCCACGACGCGCAGGCTCTTTCTTGCAGGTCGCAGCGGGAAAGAAACAGCGGCCGCGCGGCAGGAGGGTGAAACGCGTCGCGCCGACGCGGAAGCCAAATCGACGGAAGCTTTCACATACACGTGCCTCTCTACCATGTGATGGAGGCGGAGGCCCCGGCATCCTGCAGTGCCGGTGGCATCTAGGGGGTTTGTGGGCAGCAGTGCGTGGAGAGCGGACGTGATTGCGCAAGCGTTGAGGGGTGCAGACGCAGTCGCGCGTGAGGTGTCACATGCGGGGGAGCAGGGGCGGATCTAACGGTGGGGCGGGGGGCTCGAGCCCCCTACCCATACCGGAGCAGTGGAACCCCTGTGGAGCCCCCATAAATTTTTAGGCAAAGTTCTATAGTGTAGGGGGGCTGAGACTTAAGATCGAGCAACAATGTTGTTCAACCTCCCTGAAATATTTTCTGGATCCTCCGCGGGGGAGAAAGTGTGAAGAAAAACGATTCGACAACATAACCGGTGGCAAGTGGCCAGTTATGTGCTTTTAGGCTTTCTGTGTTATGGTGGTTTTTGTGGGCTTCCTGAGTTCCTGGCTTGCGAAAGCTGAAACAACAAAAAGCTATGTACTGTATTTGTTTGGGCCTCTAGCTTGTGAGAACCAAAAGCTGATACGAAGCCCAAACGGAAGCAGTGGCACAACGCTTTGGATATGCGCTCCAAGTCATCAACCTATACTTTTTGGTGTACTTTTATCGGGTGATGACTGTTTTTGTAGAGGTGACAGACCGACTTTTGGACTTATTATGTGAAGAAGACATGCAGATTCTGGGGCTGTAGTGTTCACACGTTGGTTGGGTCATGGGTGGTGCCAATTTGAAAACATCAATACATGCATGCGAACTCTGTATTTCCAAAGCAGGGGAAGACCCTTTACCTTAAAAATCTTCTCAAGTTTTAGACTTTTAGCTCTAACCTAGATTTAGGCTATGTTTTCCTTTTTCTAATCACTTTTTTGGAAGAAGCAGGGTGATCAGCCCAAAGTAAGCATAAGAAATATCTGAAGGTACGCATTTTTTTCAACTAAGAGAAGTGGACACAATCGACAAAGCAGTGCCGAATAAAACTTTTTCAGCGAGATAAATTTATAAATATGTCTTATAAAAGCAAATACAACTAGTGTAACTACCTTTTCATGCAGACTATCCACGGTAGTTAGCCACATCATTCAGTACTTTTAGCGATATAGATCAATAAGTCATGTCATCCACTAATATTCATTTATCATTGTCCATCCATTTATGCAACATGTCCATAATAATAAGCAACATAAGGAAATAATTATAGGTTGTGTAATTTTTATTCCAAACCATTCATGGTCCTCGGAACAACATATGGGACATCCTTCTAGTACTCAATCTATTTCCAAATAAATAATCTTCTAGAGTTGTTTTAGGTATTTTTTTAAGTTTGATCGTATTTATAGAAAAAAAATATTTCTGACATCAAATTGTTATCGTTAGATATTATATGAAATATATTTTTATAGTGTGCTTATTCTGGTATCATAAAAATCAATATTTATTTTTAAAATTCGATTAAAATTAAAAAAAAATGACTTAAGACACGTCTAAAAATTGATTTGTTTGGAGATGGAGGGAACAATAACGAGGTCCTTTGTAACTTTTTTTGTCTTAATTAAACAACCTAAGTTTGTGTTTATTTAAAAAAAGGTATATATAAGGCCATATTTGGAGGGGTTCCTCTCGATCTAGCTTGGCACTATAACAGAATTAGCCGAGAGAAACCTCAAATATGCAACTTCTTTTTGGCTCTTTCATTTTGTAGTTAATTTTGAGCGAAGTCAGAGCCGTTTTTCTCGGTGCTGCAGGTATACAGTACCAATAGTGTGCTGCAATGTTCTGGATGGCAGAGCCGGATCAAAGCCACTAGAAGCCATGCCGTCCTATATATAAATATTGCCCGTGTTAACGCTACGAGGCATTAAAGCCAAAGCTAATTCTATCCAATTTGAGTCCCGTTCAGCTGGCAGAATTTTGACTGAAACTAGCTGAAAAATATTGTTCTGGCTGAATTGTTGTGAGAGAAAAATACTGTTCCGGTTGAAAAAGAAACCGAACAAACCGAATATGAGGTAAGTCGAACGGGACCTTGATATACTTCATTAATATTGAATCAAAAACAAATTTATGTAGGAAGAAGCAAACTATTCTTCTTGGTCAAACTATTCTTTTTTTTACAATGTAGGAAGAAGCAAACAAGCGACTCTCTATTATTGAGCAATACTCTTACAATAAAACATATCAACAAGTCTATATCAGTCAATGTCTTATTATCTCCAAATCCTACATCAACAAATCTATAGCAGGATCCCAAAGGGTGAACGAAGATTTCTGGTTGGCCAAAATTAAAGACTAGGAGGAAGGACCCTTTGGCGCCCATTGAATCAATACTACTAAGTCATCAAATTAAGATTAATTTAAAGAAAGTGCATCACTGATTGGCACACTAATGTGGTGTGCCACATCAGTTGTTGGATTATAGTTGACATCAAGGAGAAAATTTAAGGGCTCTGATAGTGGCCCATCCATAACTACCATCTTGAAGGGATTGTGATGCCTAAGAAGAAAATGAATTAGGCAACTTTAAAACCTATGGCCAACTAAGAAATACTTAACAAAACCAACACAAGTCTATTTATATGTACGCTAAGGTTTTGAGAAGTGTTTGCTAACTCTGGTGCAAAAGGAGTCTTGCACCTTATGTTCCAACCATATTAACTAACCTAGTAAGCTAGACTAGCTAGGATGGTAAAGCACAAATCAAGGAATACGAAAACATATAAATGATGAGTTATCCAAAGTCTATTTTTTCTTGATTCTAGTTGTAGTTTTAAAAATCTAACGAGTTAGACATATGGTTCTATTGACAACAAAAATGTGCCAATAAGAGTAATGGACTCCACCATTAAGTTTCTAGCATCAAGACGTTGAAGACATATAATATTTGGAACATCAAAGTTGGAGTGCAAATGAAGAAAAGGAGGATCTGGGCTTAATCTGCCCAAACTGGCTTAGCCAGGTTCCCAAATTGACGAAGCCGGTTTTCTTGTGCCCTGTCCGACAGGCCTGCCTAGTCTGGAGAAAACCAGCCAGGGCGGTTTCCCTATTGTGAAACCAGGTTGAGTCCAACTAGATCTATACTTATTTTTGGTCGTGGGAAACTTGAAGATTGCGTCTTGTAGATGTTTCCTACAAGGATAAGACCACCTCTTGCTATATATATGAGAGTATAATGGCCGAGATCTAACTTCCAATCGTCAAAAAACACATCTACTACTTCTTTTACCCTAACTCTTCCAACCTCTTGTTCGCCATGTCTCTTGATGAGATTTGGCAGCTGACGAGATCATAACATATGGGTATGTCAAGCCTCGGGATCTATGGTTCCCGATCAAAGAGACACCCCGGCCGATCCCTCCAGGACTGCCCAGGGGCTCGGGAGCTATACCCATCGGATATGCTCGCGCGCACCCTTGGACCAAGGAACCTGCCTGAGCCCGAGCACGCCAACGCCTCTGCTCAGGGCTCGGGGGCTCGCCCAGGCCTCAGGCTCCCGATCGACGGGAAACATGAGCCCGATCCTCGGCTCCTGCCTGACCTACGACGCCAGCCAAGGCCCGGGCACAAGAAGACACACCCTGAGCCATCGATGCTTGGGGGCTCCTCGGCGCAGCACTTTGGGCGCGGCCTTGTAGGCCGCTCCCCCGACAGGGTCACGCGCGGGGTGTGACATAAGAAGACAACCTCCCCTCAGCCTCCGGGGCTTCTGGGCCTGCGTGTCAGCCCCTCGAGCCAACCTCCCTCATCACCAAGAAGACTATAGAAGGTGCGCTTGGGGGAGGCCGGTCCAAGCCGACACAGCCTGACACTCAGTGTGTTAGAACAGGCCAACCGAACAATGCCCAAGGTCTCTTCAGCTCCACGTCATTGCCATGGTTGACAGAGCGCCGCTGCAAGACTCTCCTGGACTCCGGCGCATGTAGACCATAGGCTCAACCCCCAAACCGCTATGTAACCGATCTATCTCGATATATAAGGGGTAAAGTTGGATCCTAGAGGCGGAGGACGATCCCAAATAGATCATTCCATTTCTCATTGATCCGCTCCTACTCAGCACCGAGAGCAGAGCAACCTAAAGAGGGGCACCAAGAGCTCATCCACCACACCCATCGTCTTCCACCTCTCCGATGAGAGGAAGGCTCCACAGGCGATGAGGCAATCTTAGGATTAGCACCGAGCTAACCCCCTACCAAATCTCTCTTCCTCCTGTACACTCTGTTGTACCCCCTGATTTTGGGTGCCCTTGAGTATAAGGATCATTAGCTGCTAGATGTAGGGCATCAATTGGCTCGAACTAGGATAAACCATTGCGTCCTCTCTGTGATTCTTGTGTTCTTGAGTCCACCTAAGCCACCGGAGACACGTACTCTGACACTAACTCGAACAACAATGCTTGCCATGGTTCTGACCCCGCGACAGCTGGTGCACTAGGTAGGAGGCATCATCAAGTGTAATTCAGGCTCTACGGTGGCCAGAGCCACCCGCCTCATCGCCGGAGCAAGCGGCATCGCCCCAGATGGTGGTGTACGCTTCCCTAGCGAGTTCTTCATCACAGCCGATGCCTTCATTCTAGGCTAGGTCCTCAACTTTGGGATCCTAGCCTACGTCGCTGGCTGCTACAGGGAGCTTCATCCGCTCAATGGGGCTACGCCGGCGGGCAACGAGCTCCCGGTGTCGCCCCCTCCACCGGGCCTCCTAGGAGCAGATCTCGAGGTCCTAGCCCAGCAGATCTGGCATGGTCTAGGTCCGCACCCCATCGTGTTAGACCGGTGCTAGATGTTCTACATGCTAGCCAATGTCCACCACCAGATCACCATCGACGAGGTGCTCCTGCCGCTTGACCGCTTCTGGTACTACCTCCTGGACCTATATTTTGGGATCTAGAATGCGGCGATGTCATTCCAGCTGGAGCTAGAGCACCTTGTCAACTGTGAGGCGCCATCCTTTCTAGCACCACAGGGGCTAACGTCCTATCGCTGCGCACCTTCCTCGACATCCTCGCGGGGAATGGCCCAGAGTATGACCCCGATGACATCGACTGCTATGCCCACCCATGCATGCCCTACTTCACCAATGCTAAGGTTCCCATCAGAAAAGGTGCCAGGGCTCATGCCACTAAACCAGAGCCCTGTAGCCCTACGAGCTGCCTACGAGAAGAAGGTGGCTCATGTGTAGGCTCAGCGAGAGGACCTAAACACCATCGAGGCAGAGTTTGAGCCCCAAAGGCAGATGCTTGCGCTACAGCGAGCCGTGCAGCCCCTGCCAACGACGACAATGCCTACTTGGGAGCCTTGGGCACTTCTTGATGGCAGAGAATGAGGTCATGGCGACAACGATGTTCGATTGGCTAAGCCCCATAGATGCGCCCAGTATCACTAGCGGATGCGGCGGCACGGTAGACCCCTCCATCCAGGCGCTTGGGCCCCTAGAAGGGACCGACCCGATTGAGGAAGGCTCTGGCCCTTCCCCACGAAGGAAGACCATGGCCAAACCCACCACCCGGAGGCCTGGAGTGCAAGCCAGGCTACATCACGCCCGTCCCTTGCTTCGACAGACCGCTTAGGAAGGAAATGCAAAGCTATGTGACTTTCCCTATTTGTTTTCTATTCCTATACCTTACATTTCTAAGAATATTGGGTTTGCTTTCTAAGTGTCATGAATCCCCTCTCCTTCTGGTAAGCGCGAAGCGCTGCGAGGTCCGCCTTGCCAAGCGCTGCCTACCTGACCTTCCAATCCTGGTCTATTTGCGCCCCCAGACTCCTTGACCTAGCACTAACGCCTATGCACTGCCAAGAGGGCATGACCCTAGGCCACCTACGGCATGGCCAAGGATCATGAGGGAAAGTGGATCCCAAATACTGATCGAAAGGAAGGTCAGGGGCACCCGAGAAGTAGAAAAAATAGGGACCATAAAGAAAACAGCAAACACACAAACTAAATATTTACAACAAAAACATTAAGTTGTTTTCGGGACAACGGCCCACAACCCAACCATAGGACACATGCTAGCTGATCTCTCTTCTCTCACAGGGACAAGGGAGGAACCAGCGTGGCTATCGCTCTTCAACGATCCGACAGGGGCCATGGAGGATCTCATCCAGGGGCGCGATCGCTAGGACGGCGTCGTCCGTGTCCTCTAGGTGGGGCATCAGGAATGCTAGGTCAATGGGGTCAACGCCTATGGGAAAGCCTCCTGCCACCTCATGGACATTCAATAAGCCAGGGAACCAGAAGTGGACCACAACTAGTGCTGAGACCACTCCCTGTCGGACATCGTCCTCCGTGGCTTCGTGGAAGCGCTTAGGCGCAGCTTGGAGCCACGCGTTCACCTCCACCATGTTGTCGTGCACCCCCCTAGGGAAGAGGGTACGAAAGGCATCCAAGGTGGGCACGAAAGGCGTCTGGAGCTCCCATGACTCTATACCATGGATGTCAAGGTGGGCCCGCAGCCTGCCTGCCTCCTCTAGAAGCCTTCAGAGCTGCTCACCCAAATGATGGGCTTCTTCCCTCGACTCTGCAAAGACAAAGGTTTGAAACATCAAAACATGGCGGGAGCGTGGCCTGGAGCCCACCATCTGCAGGGAGCAGAGATGGAGAAAGGGAATGGCCCACACCTTCGAGCTCTACCCTTAGACGAGCCACCTTCGCCAGTTGCTCCTCTTTGATCTCCCTCTAGGTATCCTCCATGGCCCCAATGGCATCCTTCCGCTCCTTCCATAGTGCCTCGATCATAGCCACAGAAAGCATGAGCGGGGCACCTTGAGGGGATGCCCCTGACGAGGGAGCGTGCTGATCTGATCTAGCCACCGACGGAGAGGGTGGCAGCAAGCGAGCCCAGCGTTAGGGAGGCTCACCGAAGCTCGAGGAACTGACCCCGACGACCATCCTCTCGGGGAATCCCCTACACACGACGTGAACACCAGTGTAAAAAATAGCAATGAAAGCAGTGAGAAGTAAGGATAATTCTTACCTATCCCACTGGGGAGATGATGAGCGAGGCGGACTCTGCCCACGCCGAGTAGGGTTCCTCTAGCGCCTCTGTGACCCTCCACCGACCACCACCACACGTGCCATTGAAGCCAAAGCTACCATCGAAGGTGGGTTGAATACCAGCGCCGACACATCCACCGTCCCTGTCAAAGGCGTGGCCATCCACACCTACTCCACCATAAAATGGAGGAAGGAGGGCTCCGAGATCATCCTAGTCAGCGGATGTCCCACAGAAGGAGGAAGAGGGGTGCTCAGCACTGAAAGGGATAGGGCCGATGCCCGCCCCTAGGTAGTCCATGCTGACGACCCCGATCATCAGCACCCTGAGCAGCTCCTCCGAGATGGGATAAGGGAACTCCATCATTAGGTCAGTGACCCCCTAGTGCTACCACAACAGATGCACCCTCTCCCTTAACGGGAAGATCCAACACTAGATGAATGTGCACACCGCTAGCCCGGTCAGCCCCTACGCCTTCAAGGCCTCAATGGCCCCCATGAGTGTAGGAACCTCCATGGCCTCCTTCACCAAGGGGAACAGTAGCCACGAAGCTAGGGTGACACCACCTAGCCTCTCCTCCAAGAAGGAAGGGAGCACTGGGACCATGTTGGGGAGATAGAACCAGCTCCACCTCCAATGCATCTCACCGTCGAAGCCTGATAGGAAGGCGGGGGTGAGGTACCGGCCAGTAACATGTGGTCATACCTGGATCCAAGCACCCCCCATCGCCGGAAAGGCGCCACCGGGGAACGATGGGACCACCCGAAACAGCCATCTCCACAATGCAAAGTGGGGCTCAATCCCCAAGAAGGCCTCACACAGCATGATAAAGGTTGCAATGTGGAGGATCCCCTCTGGCATCATGCCATGGAGATAGAGGCCATAGAAGTACAGGAGGCCACACGTGAAGCGTTGTAGGGGGAGGCCGAGCCCTAGGCGGTGGAAATCGATGAAGGAGACAACCTCTTGATCCCTAGGCTCCAGCGCTAACTCCCTAATGATGGGGGAATGCCAGCCGACTGCCAGGACCTCCTCCGGTGCCAGCCCATCCTACTCCATCTTCCTGATCTCCACCTCGATGACCTCTGAAGGCCCCTTTTCTACCATGGGGACGAAGGGAAGAGTAGTGGCAATGAGCGAATGCATGAGAGCGAGGCAAAGCGGAGGCTTTTAGAAAGGGAAGGGCTTCGCTGGGAATGGAAGGTAACCTCCCTTCCCCAACTCCCTGACTTCACTTTAGTACTCCATGTGTGGCGGCTGGCATGCTCTCACGATCCCACGCGCAATCGTACAACGCTTCGACGGTTGCTGGACCTAAGGTAGAGACGAATCGCCGCCTCCCTCTCGGCCCGACCTCCCGAGCCGACCCAAGTGCACCGCCCACTTCGTGCACGCCTCCACATGGGACTTGAGGGACCCCCTAGGCCCATCGGCCACCATCAATGGCCTGGATCTGCGCATGCCAAGTGCCATGGCTCCTCCTTTGCCAGATCTACTCCACGTGGCCCGACGTCCCATCTCCCAAATGAAGTGGGATGGTGCAGGAATGCACGCCAAAACTCCTCCGCCAGGCATGGCACCCTAGGCTCTATCAACCACCTACACAGAGTGTCAGTGGACAGGACGTGCCTAGAAGCCACCATGCCCGCTGACAAGAAGGCCCCACGATGGCCTCAGGGGTTACGTTGGCTCCTTAGACTGAGCAACACGACCCCCCGATCAACAGGTGCTCGGGTGGCGCACCCCCAAAACCAACCAACTCTCTAGAGTTGGGTCAGGAGCCGCTGAGCAAATGGGCCCAATGAGGGCCCATTGCCTAAGCTCGGCACGCTCCTCGTGCCTCGACCTATGGCCACAAGAGGTCGATCCAAGAATGCCAGCCTAAGAGGATCGGGGCAAGCTACCGAAGCCCCTAGAAGGGCGTGGCGCACTGGGTGATCATGTGGCCCCAAGATAGAGCCCAGACACTCTCGATCACCCGACCCACGACAGGCTCCAACCAAAAAGAAGGGTGCCCCAGGCCTAAAGTTAGTAACTCCTAGACGAGTTTACCGAACCCTCGCTCGGGCCGCAGACCTACGCGACATAGGATCAAAATAGGGGTCAACACCACTGTTGATGATCACTAAATGCCTATTTTGACCATCAACATTGCACCAAAAATGGGAGTAAACAACAATGAACAACAACATAGGTAGTGATTTATGTTTATAATTCACATATTTCCACTTGTACTTGGAGATCTTTGGTCATGCAGGAAAACTATACAAAAATGTCAAATATCAAGCATTACAAGGCAAGTGGACGTGACAGGGGGGTCTAGGCCCACTTGGTGGGACCGGCCAGCCCCACTTGGCACCGCCTCGGTGCCCCTTGGCTCCCTACCACATCACTGATCCACCCCAAGTGCAAGAAACACACGCCCAAGCTCCGTCCACCGTTGATTCCAAGTCGGTGCATGATCAAGGGTCCGAATGAAGCATCACGTGGATTGTGGGAGTCACCATGCATATTACGGTGCTCAAATGGACAAAATCTCATGCATACCCGCACTCTACATCACCTGGGGGGCCACCACACTAAATGAGGAGGGCCCACTCCACAGTGGGCCACCGACCGGCGTGGGTGGGGCGCCGCCCGGAGCCCCACTTTCACTCCACCGCCTCTCCTTTGGACAGCATGCAAAGAAGCACAAGTGTGAGCCATCCTAAGCGTTGGTTAAGTTAGCTTCAATGCGGTTTGATCCAAGGGCAAGGAGAGGATGTCACGCGGATCGCTGACGTGGTGATGGAGTAGCCCCCTACTCTACCTAGCACTATAAATAGGACCCTCACCCCTCACTTGTAACACACACCTACACTACACAAGAGATGTAGCTCTTTCTCTACTCTCTCAAGATGTAGCTCTTCTAGTAGTAGCTAGTCTTGGTGGGAGCTCTGGAGCGGTCTTTAGGAGTCTGGTATAGCTTTGTCTCTCTTTTGTAAGTACTTTATTTATTAGTATGTTACTTTCTATGCAAGTATTATTTCAAGTCTTTTACTTTATGTACTAGTTTTGTTCTCTAGTTATACTTTGGTTATGCTTATAATTCTAATGATAATTGGGCTCTCAGTAGCATGGGTTGTTCATCACTAGTTGATGCTTTAGTCTTAACATGAGGCTAGGGTAGTATCAAATAGTGTAAGCGTGGTGCTTATACTATCGGGTACCTTAACGTGGCTAGGTCTCCGGATGGATTGGGGTAGTTGGCAGGTGGTGACAGCCATGTCCATTATATGTATTCTCCCATGATAGATCTACTTGTTAAATGATAGGGTAGAGGTGCTTTATTGCATCCTACCTTGCATTATCTTAGTTTATCAGTATAGCCACAGTCACTAGCTAGAGTAGTGTTTATATAGAAGTAACTTGGGATTGTTGTGTTCCTTCATTAGTCATCCTCGTATTTAGTTATGTTTCTAATTTACCTTTTCATGATTGGATCTCTGTGTATCACCCCACTTTATTGAACATCACTCACCCCCACTTTAGTCTAGTCAGTATACTAGTTAGTAGATACGTAATGGTTAACTATCACCATCTTTAACCATTGCCTCCCTATGGTAAAATAGAAATAACAATACCCTAGAATACTCCCAGGTGAAATGCTACAATGATATTCTGTATGCTTGCGTAATTATCTACTTGAGCATAAGAAATATCAGCAAGCATTTCTGCCGCCGTTGCCGGGGATACAAAACCTGGTAGCGACGCTAAGAAATGTCAACAACCACTAACGCCCGGCCTCGACAGCCGAGCAGCCCCATCGCACTAGTGAAAGAGCTCCACACAGGGCATCGCACTCCTGTCAGCGGAAGCCATTCCCGCCATGGCTAGTTCAGTCACCAGAAGATCAAATTTAGCCCTTCATCTTCACCATGAATAAGTGAGGCCACGAAGGGCTCGGGGGCTCCTGACGAGATCCAAACATATGGGTATGTTAAGCCTCGAGATCTATGGTTCTCGATCAAAGAGATCCCCGGGTCGATCCCTCCAGGACCGCCCAGGGATTCGGGGGCTATACCCATCGGGTACGCTCACGCGCACCCTCAAGCTAAGGAACCTACCTGAGCCCAAGCACACGAACGCCTCTGCTCAGGGCTTGGAGGCTCGCCCGGGCCTTAGGCTCCCGATCGATGGGAAACCTGAGCCTGATCCTTGGCTCTTGCCCGGCCTATGACGCCAGCCAAGGCCCGGGCACAAGAAGACACGCCCCAAGCCAGCGAGGCTCGAGGGCTCCTCGATGTAGCACTTTGGGCACATCTTGCCAGCCGCTCCCCCAACAGGGTCACGCACGGGGTGTGACATGAGAAGACAAGCTCCCCTCGGCCTCTGGGGACTCGGGGGGCTTCTGGGTCCATGTGTCAGCCCCTCGAGCCAACCTCCCTCGCCACCAAGAAGACTCTAGATATTGCGCCTGGGGGAGGCCGGTCTAAGCCGACATAGCCTGACACTTAGTGTGTTAGAATAGGCCAGCCGGACGATGCCCAAGGCTTCGTTAGCTCAACGACATCGCCACGGTCCATAGAGCACCGCTACAAGACCCTCCTGGACTCCGGCGCATATAGACTATAGGCTCAACCCCCCAAACCGCCATGTACCCGACCTATCTCGATATATAAGGGGTAAGGTTGGATCCTAGAGGGGGAGGACGATCCCAAACAGATCATTCCATTCCTCATCGATCCGCTCCCACTCAGCACCGAGAGTAGAGCAACCCAGAGAGGGGCACCGAGAGCTCATCTACCGCACCCATCGTCTTCCTCCTCTCCAACGAGGGAAAGGCTCCACAGGCGGCGGGGCAACCTCAGGATTAGTACTGAGCTAACCCCCTACCAAATCTCTCTCTTTCTCCTATACACTCTGTTGTACCCTCCGATTTTGGGTGCCCTTGAGTATAAGGATCATCAGTTGTTGGACATAGGGCATCGATCGGCCCGAACCAGAATAAACCGTTGCGTCCTCTCTGTGATTCTTGTGTTGTTGAGTCCACCCGAGCCACCGGAGACACGTACTCTGACACCGACTCGAACAACAGTGCTTGTCGCGGTTCTGACCCCACAACGGTAGCGTTCTAGATGGGTTTGCTGATCTTAAAGCAACCTCGTTGTGCCCCTCCCTAATGGGTCTTCCCGGCATGTGTCCAGGAGTCTATCGGGTGAAGAACAAGTGGCAAATCAGTTTGATCGGCTTGCTGGCTGGTCTCGCTGGTTTTACCACGTTCTTGCTGCATGCTAGGTCGTGTGCGACCTCGGGCGTGCTAGCCATTGCTGGTGTGTGACCTGATTCGCCGTCAACTGATTCCATGAAGTGATGTTGATTCATCACATAAATGTTTATGAAAAGAATTTAAATCTAAAACGTTTCTACGAAAATATAGAACCCTGCGAATACTCCCTAAGTAACACTCGCTTATGTATGGGATCTTTCGTATAGCTTGGTCGGTCCCTTGCTACAGCCAGCAACACTGTTCTGCACTATAGTGACACTGTAGCACGAATTTATTTCATCTCTCTATGGCAAAATGAACTAGCAGTAGGTGAAGCCCGTGAAAGTAGCTTGACTAGATCCTTGCTAGGTGTAGCTACACAAGCCAACAGGAACCGCACCAAACGGGATCCTAATTTCCTTTGACCCTAATCAAAATACTTTTAGAAAAAGAATTTCTATGTTCCCAACACTATCTTATCTAATCATCCAAAATGTGCAATGTGGAGCTTTGTTCTTGAGAATTTTTTTAAAATATTAATTATAATTCTTCGGATGAGAGCATAAACTTTCACAAAAAAAAAAGATAATCATAAGAGCGGATTTTGTCATGGCAACTTGTTCATTCTCAGATTTCTGTTGTATAAAATGTTTTATACCAACAGAAATTCCAAATGCCATCGCACCTTGTATAATCTTGTCATCATATCAAAGTAAAGAGTCTGCTCCTAATTAAGCTTTGAGAGGAATGTGAGATATAAAATTGAACATAGAGCGACAATGTCTTATCAATAACGAGGCGTCTGTAGACAATGTTTGGGAGAAAAACGTCGAACGTGCAACTTCGCGGACTGGTATATTTGTACAATTCCAAGCCGATAAGGCCGGCTGATATATTTATATATATCCTCTGCACGTGCGCCTTCACAGTTCAAATTTGACACGTACAAAACAGTCTATGTGTTTGTTTTTTGTCAGGATGTCATGGATGATTCCTCCATGCCTACCCATAGAAAAAATGTGCTGGTTTGAACACATTGAGGTCTACCTAGATGGCCGTTGCACGCGGTCTTCTCGTTTTCTCACTTCACGTGAGGCTATGGACACTAGGGGGGGAAGTGTGAGGTCAAGAAGCAGCTGCGCCTCCCTCTCGCCAGCTCTTCAAGCTTGCTGGGATTGGTGCAGCCCTTCAAGCCAGCTCTTCAAGCTCTTCAAGCCCTTGGGAAGGACGACGACATCATTTGCGCGCGATTGGTGCAGCCGTGCAGCAGGAGAACGTCGTCGCGCATTTGGGTAGTGTTTAGTTCCCTTCCATTTTGCAAAAATTTTCAAGATTTTTCATCACATCAAATCTTTGGACACATGCATGAAGTATTAAATATAAATAAAAAATAAAACTAATTACACAGTTTAGACGAAATTCACGAGACGAATCTTTTAAGCCTAATTAAACTATGATTGGACACTAATTGCCAAATAACAACGAAAGTGCTACAGTACTCTTTCGCCAAAAATTTCGCCAACTAAACAAGGCCTTGGATAAAAGAAATTCAATGTTTCTAATGATAAACTGGTCTGCTGGGATGTACTGTATAATTTTAGAGGTCCACCAGCTACTGCCGACTGATATTTTTTTTTATATAATGAAGACATCTAGAAAGGAGTTTGGTTTTGTCAGCATGTCGCGACTTGTCATGTTTCTCTTCTCAACTTCTGGTAAGAAACATGTGCCCTATTTCTCTTTGGCTGAAAGTAACGTTAACTAGTTTATTGTAAAAGTAAAATACTGTACGTTGACCGAAAATCGAACGAACAGGTACCGGTACTAGGTGCGTGTGCGACATTGCGACAATAATAATAATGACACCTATCAGTGTGTCTGGTCAAACTCATGCTGACACGCGATGTGACAAGGCACCCAATTTCGTTGCGAGTAGTCCACAAGTCAATCATCCTCCCTTTTGTGTCTTTTTCGTTGGCGGCAGCTTTGACTTCCAGCTTCCATCTTCCAAGAGAGGAATCCAAGCCAAGACTGATGACGACTCTTGTTCTTGTCCCCCATCCATTTCGATCGATCACCAACGCCCACACACATTGAATTGACCCAGTGAGGTCCAGCTCGCTCGACCATGGAGGAGAATCAACGACGACATCACGCGGCGGCGGGTGGCGAGGTGTGGAGCGAGAGCAAGAAGCAGCTGCGCCTGGCCGCGCCGCTCGCCGCGGGGTTCCTCCTGCAGAAGGTGATCCAGACGATCTCCATCATGTTCGTCGGCCGCCTCGGCGAGCTCCCTCTCGCCAGCGCCTCCCTGGCCACCTCCTTCGCCAGCGTCACCGGCTTCAGCTTGCTGGTAGGCATCTCTGCTTTTGGTTTGCACGGCGTGGCGTGGCGTGGCGTGACCACCGTTCTTGGCAGACCAGACAGGCATGGCGAGCTGCCTGGACACGCTGTGCGGGCAGGCGTTCGGCGCGGGGCAGCACCACCTGCTAGGCATCTACAAGCAGCGCGCGATGCTGGTGCTCGCCGCGGCGAGCGTCCCGGTGTCCCTGGTGTGGGCCTACACGGGCGACATCCTGGTGTGGTTCCGGCAGGACCGTGAGATCGCGGCGGGCGCCGGGAGCTACATCCGGTGCATGATCCCGGCGCTGTTCCTGTTCGGGCAGCTGCAGTGCCACGTCCGGTTCCTGCAGCCGCAGAACGTGGTGGTGCCCGTCATGCTCAGCTCCGGCGCCACCGTCGCCGTGCACGTGGCAGCCTGCTGGCTGCTGGTGCGCAGGCTCCGCCTGGGAGCCGACGGCGCGGCGCTGGCCAACGCCGTCTCCAACCTTGTCAATCTCTCTGCGCTGGCGATCTACATCAGGCTCTCGCCGTCCTGCAAGGCCACCTGGCCGGGGTTCTCCCGCCAGGCGTTCCATGGCATCCTCGGCTTCTTGAAGCTCGCCGTGCCTTCGGCTGCCATGGTCTGGTGAGGGTCCATTATCCCATTCCATTGTATTTGTACGTTGTGTGCCTTGAGGTCGATGATGAGTACCCGTCTTAATTTGCAGTATGGAGTGGTGGTCCTTCGAGCTCCTGGTTCTGCTTTCTGGCCTTCTCCCTAACCCCAAGCTTGAGACCGCTGCGATGTCTATCTGGTGCGGTGAAAGCTTAGAAATACTACTTGCATTATTCAGTGCTCTCTCTTTTATTTATTTTTTACTACAACGCAGACACTCTGTACTCTCTTACCCTGGGCTCGCTAATTTTGTGATTCTTGTAGCTTCAACACTTACGTTTTCGCATTCATGTTCCCAATGGGACTTGGTGCTGCAGCAAGGTTAGTACTATATTAGTACATACTATTGTAAGAAATATGCACAGTAGTACATACTACTATTCAGTATGCTGTTAATTACTAATAACAATCTGTAATAAGAAATTAAACACTTTCTCCCCATGTTTAATTATATGTCTGGGCAGCATACGCGTTTCAAACGAGCTTGGTGCAGGGCGGCCACAGGCGGCCCGCCTGGCGACTCGGGTGGTCATGCTCTTGGCGTTCTCCCTGGGCGTATTGGAAGGTCTCGTCATGGTGCTGGCGCGCAGTCTGCTCGGCTACGCCTACACCAACGACATGGAAGTGGCCATGTACACCGCTAGATTGATGCCCATTCTCGCGGCCTGCATCTTATTGGACTGCCTCCAGTGCGTCCTGTCAGGTACGTCACAAGTGATAAGGTATACCACCCATATTATTACTGTTAGTAATTACATACAGACCCCAAATAAACCTCCATATGAATTAGTTCTTATGAAACGTGGACGAAAAAAAAGATAAATTCCAAAAATCTGACATCTAACATGATAGGTTTAGTCATCATCGCCAATAATAGCTATGAAAAAACACATGAAGCAACCTCTAAATTTGCATCTAAGGTACCCACCTTTTCTATTGTAGAAGATAATTCCAAATAATCTCTTGTATCTAAATTATCCACATCTACCATTATAAAAGATAATTTAAAATAAAACCCTAAAATTTTATCTGGGTTATTCACTTCTACCATTACAAATATAATGCAGAGTAGCTCCTAAGTTTGCATCTAACTTACCCTGTTTTGCCATTATGAATAGTACAAAATAACCATTTTGATTTATATCTATATTAATATAAGCAATATATTATGGAAACTAATTCAACAACCACAAAGTATGCTATATATGTTTCTAAATTGCACACATATACTACTCTAGCATAATACTACACATGACACCAGGTAGACCAAGTAAACATGCATACATTCATCAAGCGTGAAAAATTGTTTCCTTACAAAACCACCTGCATACTTATAGTTCACTTTCATTATATTAAGCTATATATGTTTCTAATATGAGCTATATGTTATGGAAACTAATTCGGTAATCATAAAGTATGCTATATACGTTTCTAAGTTGCACACATGTACCACTCTCATAATACTACATGATACCATGTAGGCCAAATAAACATACAAAACATTCATCATGCATGAAAAATTGTTTCCTTATGAAACCACTTGCCAGTGAAACTGATAGTTCACTTTCATTATATTAATACTCTATATTAATAAATTTTATAAGTTATTCTTCCAGAATAAGTTTATATATTTTAACTAAAATATTATTTCATATCATTATTGGTAATCTAATTTTAAACACTCTATATTTTTATGAAACAATATTATTGCACATTCTTCAACACAACAAATTCAACATCTCTATGGGAAGTGAGTCTAAGGTAAAAAGTGATTCTGTAGGACAATTTCTGTGCAGGAAGTGATTTTGTCCACAAAGCAAATCAGGAGAAGCTGTTTTTTCAGCTCCTGACCTTCTAGAACATTTCCGATAACCACCTCACAAAATTAGCATATTGCCTAGCAGATTTTTTTTTTCTGGATTCGTCCTATAAGATACTCTAAGAGCTCTGTTAATCAAGATATTCCACATTTTTGGAGAGGCTGTTGCTATTTTCCTACATTGATGGGCAATATAAACAGCTTTCATTAGTATTCTTCATTTTTCTGTTAGTAATAAATTGCACTCTGCACAAGTAAAACACGACATGTTAGTTGTTTTTAGGAGTCGTTGCATTTGTAATTTACATATCCTTCATACTTGGTGCAGGTGTTGTTAGGGGTTGTGGCCGACAAAAGATTGGTGCCTTTATCAACCTTGCTGCATTCTATATTGTTGGCATCCCTGTGGCGTCCATTTTGGCCTTTGTTTGTCATCTTGGTGGAATGGTACTATGCCTTCTCATGAATCTCTTTTGGAACAAGTTAATTTATTTCTTGTCAGTTTCATAGTTAAAAAAAAAAAATCTAAAAGAAAGTTCCTGTTTGTATTGAACAGGGTCTTTGGTTTGGGATCTTGGTTGGAGTAGCAGTGCAGATGATCTTGCTTCTTTGCATCACCTTATACACCAACTGGAACAAAGAAGTAAGCTGATGTTAGAGCTTGAATGCATTTAATTCAGGTTCTTTTTTTCATATGTCTCAACATTGCTTGTTGTGTTTCTAGGTATTGAAAGCAAATGACAGAGTTTTCAGTTGTCCTCTTCCTGTCGACAACACGATAACATCAGGTTGTAGCGAGCAGGAAAATGGATGTAGTTTTGTTGGGAATAAGGACGATGCTAATGGAGCCATTGAGCGGACAAAGGGTTTGAACAAAAGTTGATGGCAATAATCCTGGTTTTCTAGTCTATTAAGATTGGTTGTAGGCTGGTAATAAGTAGCATCAAGTGGAAGGGCGGGCCTGGTGCAAGCGGTAGAGTCTTACCGCCTGTGACCGGAAGGTCCCGGGTTCGAGTCATGGTCTCCTCGCATTGCACAGGTGAGGGTAAGGCTTGTCACTAACACCCTTCCTCAGACACCGTACAGATCGGGAGCTCTCTGCATTAGGTACGCCCAAGTGGAATGTACTCACTGCTTTGTCTTCAGTTGAAAGCAGCAAACCTTGGGGGTCATGGATTTCTTTTTTTCCAATAGGTTCAGCATTTTTTGTGTGGTCTTGCTAAGCGATCCAAGAGGATAAGAAAAAAGAATGGACGTCCGTTAAAAAATAGAGATGAAAAAAAAAACCAAAGAACCTGGAGAGCACATAAGGCACAAATTTCAAACAGGGAAAGAATCCAGAATTTTCTAATGTTATCACCATGCATTACACGGTTGATATGAGAGGTGTTGATGAACTGAAAGTGACACAAATAGTTTTCATCATCATGAAGTATTACTCATTGCCGTAGTGACATAAAAGTTGATGCATTTTCAAGCATGGCATATCCCCTTGCATTCCGCCTCTGTATTTCCACAACCACCATGGTACCCCCAACAGCACCAGCACGCGTTTCCAGTGGGGAACACCCCCCCGCAGTTTGGCCACCTTTCGAAATGGCATCCTGGTTCAAGTCCTTTTCTCAACACCGAGTGCATCCATGACTCAGCCTGTATGACAAATGTAAACAAGCGAAAACACCAATTCATAGATATAACTACAAACAAATGGCTATACAATAATAGGGCGCAATAATATTAGACCAATTGATTCAATATGATTTATTATGTAGTGGGGCTTGAACTAAATTTTACCATAATCCACCCCAACACACGTGGATTGAAGTGAATCCAACAACATCCAAACAAGGCCTTATGGAAGGATCAGATGAAGGGAAACATGTATCTATACAAGCAAAGCATTGCAAACATACTGTATTGAAAATTCGGGGTGAGACATAGGAAATAATCATATAACTTACTTACATTGTGCATGATCTGCAAATAATCCAAGCAGAAGCAGCGAAAGCGGCACAAGTGCATCCATTTTCTTGGTGTCCTTCATGTAGGAATGCACAAGGCTAGGCTTCGTGCGCTTCTTTGGGAGAGCCTGTGTGTTCCGGTGAAATGCAACGCTGCTTGCTTGATCTATTTTTGGTGAAAGGTTTCCACAGCTTTTTTTCCTACCTGTGGTAAATTTCCTTCTGTTTTTTAGGGGATGTTATCAAATATACTAATTCATTGCGGAGGTTAATAATTTCCTGACATTCTTTTAACAAGATATTCGGCATGTTCGCTGGTTGGTTTCTGGGCTGGTTTGGGCTGGCTGGTGCTGGTTTGTTGTGAGAGGAAAACACTATTGGCTGGCTAGTTTGGGCTGGCTGAAACCAACAAGCGAACAGGCTGATTAAATTAATTTGTTCTATTTTAGGGAACGTGTAATATAACAATATTAATTGCATGGATGCTGTAGAGATTCTAGATGAAAAATTAGTCGCCGGCCTTATAGACAACTTGCTGAAAATTACTTTCCAGCCTGGCAGAGAGCAAGACGAAAATTGCACTCCAGCCTGGTAGAGAGCTTAGAATTTTCGTTATGAATGGTATAAATACCGTCAGGGTGAGTGGAGAGCTTAGAATTTTCGTTATGAATGGTATAAATACTGTCAGGGTAAGTGGTCTGAAGATTGTTATGAATGAGAATAGTAATAGATTCCCATTCTCTGTTCTGAATTTTACCCTTCTCTGTTCTGAACTTTACCGTTTGTTCGTGCTGAATCCTCTGAACCTCTCTTCCACTCTAGTTCCAGTTAAGTTCTAATCCGGAACTTGACACATCTCCATTTTGTTTAATTTCATCCTGTGATTTGGGATTTATGGGAGATAGTCCTTTATTTGTACAATTTGTGTTGGGGTTGTGTTGCGTGTCCCGTCTGCGCCTTCTAGAGCTCTGGCGCCAGCCAGGCTGAAATCCATTATAGTCAGGCCAACGCGTGTGCCGATGCCCCCTGCCGCGATCGCTGGCCGTCGCAAGACGGTGTGGAGGAGGCTGAAGCTGACGGAAGACTCCGCTCACTCAGGAAGGGCCAAGCGCAGAGTGTTTACGACGTCTAGCTAACAGCGCTAAGGCATTTGCTACTTGATTACCATCTCACTTTACTTGGGAACACTTCCATTCATTCATTCATCAGCCGAGTAATAAGACCTCTTGCCTCCTCTATGATTGGGCAAATCTCTGATCCATCGAGCACTTGGCTTCTCAGGGACGAAATAACTCTTGCGCAATCAGATTCGATGATCACCTGTGAGAGCCCCCAATGATTTGCCCAGCGTAATCCTTCGACGCAAGCAAGAGCTTCTGCCTCAGGTGCACTACCGCACTTGTCGAAGAACTTCCATGCCGCAAATATGACCGCTCCATTGCTGTCTCTGGCAACAGCACCCGCTCCAGCTTCACCTGTCTGCTCCATGAATGAACCGTCGACGTTAATCTTGGCTCATCCGTCCAGCGGGAGCACCCAGCGCTGTGGCAGAACTTCTCTGCTCGAGGGTTGCGCATTGCGGGTCTCTCGTCGCTCTGCACTTCCTGTTTGCCTTTGCCATCGCATGGGGGTGCACCTCCAGGCTATCTCGGTAGCTGAGGAGGAATCCAACCGAGGTCGTCACCAGAATATGCCCTGTATTGTGCGTGATACTGTTGTGCACATGCCATGTACGCCATAGAAGTAGAAGGATCAAGCTCCGCTGCTCCTTTGAACACCCGTCCAGAAGCAGTAACAGCCAGTCCTTTTCCGGTATAACTCCACTGCTCTTCATCCGGCATTTGCCAGTGGTCTGACATGGCTTGCCGCAAGCACCTCGCCTGTGGGCAGGCTACCAGTAAAATCACATGTAGGTGTCGCCTCCAATCTCCTTTTGAATCTATTTCCTTTTGTTGGTAGAATATTCCTACTTAATTTCTTCCCTGCAAAAATCTTCACTTTTGGGGGAACGTCGATGCACCAGATGTTGCACAATAATCGGAATCTAAAAGCAACAAAGAAAATACTTTGGCTGGGTGCTGGATTTGAAAAGTTACGTTGCTCCAGATGCATCACATATTTACATATGACTTGCTTAGTGATTGGAGGTGCTCGTACACGTAAAGAAAAGGAGGAAGTTAGCCGGGGTTGGGATCGAGTTTGGTTTATAGATTCAAAAAAACATGTGCATGTACGTGGCCGGCTAGATGTAATATTCGTATACGTGCTTGGCAGGAGTCAGCCGATGTCGCCACTCCAATTCCATCGGCACTTTTGCGTGGCCTGCAGCCTGTTGGTCCTCAGACTGAACAAAAACGTCTAAGGTCTAAGGTGATTAAAGGAAAACGTCTAAGGTCCTCAGACTGAACAAAAACGTCTAAGGTCCTCAGACTGAACAAGATTAAAGGAAAGAGAGACGAGAATGCACAGGATCCAGAAAAAATGAAAGTTGTATTCCTACTATAGAATGGACTTGTTGTCCCGGACGGTAACGGCCTTTAGTCCCGGTTACCACGCCGGGACAATGATCCCGGGACAAAAGGTGCCACCTTTAGTTCCGGGTCATCGAGCCAGGACTAAAGAGGGACCTTTAGTCCCGGTTGGTGTTACCAACCGGGACTAAAGGCCCTCCAGCCGAGCAAACGTGGCCGCACCCTTTAGTCCCGGTTGGTAACCCCAACCGGGACTAAAGGTTCCTTTTCTTTTTTTTTGTTTAATTTGTTTTCATTTCAGTTACACGTATTTGTTTAATATATAATATGTTTTATGTACGTATTCTACGCTGCTAATATAAATACACACACGCATATAATTACATCTAATTCTCATCTCGAGCATTATTATATTCGAATAAAGTATGAACCTATATATATTATAGATATATATATATATATGTATATATACAACACTTTCATAATCTTGTTCTCGAAAATAACGATATCAATAAACATTTAATTTACATCATTTATTCCTTAGGATCAAAGTAGAACTCGCTGTTAGGATTTAGCACTTTTTCTAGAAGATATCCTACTATTGACTCTTGAACTGCTTTCAGATGGTCTTTTTGCATGACCCTTTGTTTCAACCATTCAGTCTTGCATTTGAAATAAAAGAAAAAGTATTAATACATATATATATATATATATTCATTTAAAAATAAATAAAAAATTGATATATATGTACTCTGATGACATTTTTAGGAGTTCTTTTTATGTGCGCAGTGATAAATTCACAAACGTAGTATCCACATAAGTTATTACCTGGTTCCTGCCGCAAACACCACTGTACGAGAAGAAGATTATTCTCATCATCTCACACGTAAATTGAAGTACGATATAGTAATTAAACACGTGGGGAAGTGTATATAGTACAACTTACTGGTATTTCAACTACATTAAGTGGTGCCTTGCAATCCTTGCGATGTTGCTGAATAAACTCTTTCCAAATCCTGTGCGACCAATAATGTACGATCGTTAATAAATTATGGCAAAGTCTATTCAATAATAGTTGTGCGTGAGAGATCGAAATTATCCCTAGATAATGTCTATCATATCTTGGTATAGTGCCCGCTCTTTTCTCAATGAGTCAAAGATTACTAACCGACTTGAGTTTAACTCAATGACAATGAGTATCCAGTGAAATCTGCATTGGTTTATACACACACGTACATGCATATAAGTTGTATTGATATTACATAAAATGTGTAGACTACATTATTATTAACACTTACTCAAAGTTGTACGGGAAAAGTATTGTTGTCTTATCGTGCTGCTTCACGAAGAACATCATGATATTCTTCTGTGCTTCAGATACCCACCGCTCCTTGACAATAATACCGGTTTTGAATACGATATAAGGATTAATGAATCCAACACTGGTGTCTTGTATTCTTTGGAGCTCTGACATCTGGAATCTGTATATAAATATAAGTTACATATGAGGATAATTATATATACGTACGCATGGAAGTGAGTTTATTAAATAAAAGTAAGAATCACTTACAAACAAAAGGAGCTAATGATTGATTTGTCCAGAGCGTTCATATGGTATAGTTGATGCAATTTTTCGAAACTAATATGTAAGATGTCATCGCACGGAAGTAATGATGGTCTCTAAATCTGACAAAGATCCACTGCTCACCCCTACCACACGCCTGTATGTACCACTTGTTGAGCAAGTATATTTGCGTACCCAATTCATTCAGAGCCCCAGGGTTGTACCGACTTTTACCATATTTATAAGTCTTCCAGGTATCAACTTCCAGGTTCTGGATTGGAGCTTTGCCCGTCAATTGATCCAAGGTTAAACCAGTATCTTGAAAAAAAGCATTAAGGGCTTGAACCGACACTTCTCCAGAGTTGTCTGGTCGATAGACTTCTATGTTGGAACCATATTCATTAGCAACAACAAGATTTTACATTGGTTGCTTCTATTGTCCGAGCTGTGGGACATCCTTCTCTGATGCTCTTTTCCTTTTCTTATCTGCATCATGTGACTTCACGAGGGAGCGGTCATAGTCTGATAGTGGCGAAGGCTTATGAAGTTCAATCATCTTTTTCTTGTGTGCATCGACCTTTTGCCTCAACACATCTCGTGGTATGTAAAAGTACGGCTTCTTCTTAAGCTTCGCTTGACTCTTGTTTTTTATATCTATAAAAAATCTTTCACTTTTTTGTCTTCTTCAGCTGCTATTTGCTCATCAGTCTTTTCAAGAAGTATTTCTTGAGAAATAACTCTTTTTCTCAGGGTCTTCTTTGCCGCCGGGACCTTAGACGTCTTTGTAGTGCGTCGCTGTGGAGGGGGTGGGGGCGGTGTTGGAGACCGGCGTGGAGGCGATGAGGCCGGTGTTGGTGGAGACCGGCGTGGAGGCGTTGGAGATCGTTGTGGAGGCGGTGGGGCCGGTGTAGGAGTTGAAGATCGTTGTGGAGCCGATGGGGCCGGTGTAGGAGTTGGTGATCGCCGTGGGGATGAAGTCGTCTCGCCCCCCGCGATGCTATGATGAGATGGGGAATGAATGATTAGGCTAGGCTAGGGGGAGACCCTGCTACAAAAATAAGTTGTGTGTCAATTATTTTTGAAGCCAATAGAAAATTAATGGAAAATAATATTTCATTCACTTTCATTCGTACCTAGGGTGAGGTAGGGGAAGCGGTGGCGCCCCAGAAATGATGATGAAGCGTTTGCGCCATTGAATAAATGTCTTCTCTGCTTCTCCTAGTGTTTTCTCCCCATCACCGCCTTCATTGTCAAGAGGAATATTGCTGTAACCTTTGAGCACTCTATCGACCGAGACGCTAGCATATCCAGGTTGAATAACTGACCCATGGATTCTTGGTGTCTTCGTTTGGTCTATTAGAGATACAACCTCGACAGCCACCATGATTGATGCATTATTACCATCTGGAATGTGTAGCTCATATGTTGTTAGAGGCTCGGTAATGTCATCAATAGGGAAGCGCAACCCAGCATCGTCTTGAATAACTGGCAGCTCCGTAGAAGCACAACTGCTTTTCATCTAACCAATGGGGCTAATAGTGACTCCCGGCGTTGATTGCGATTATATTTGACTCATTGCTAGCTGCACTTGCCTCTTGATCTCCTCCTGCATTCTTGCCTCAAGAGATTTTTCTCGTTCACGTGATTCAAGTAATGCTTGTCGTGACTCATCAGCAAATTGCTCCAATGCACGGATTCGTTCTGCCTCCTCATCCTTCTTTCTCTGGCGACTTCTGTAGGTATCCTTGTCTGCTGGGAATGCGTGTAGCCATGGAACCGCCCCATAGCCTCTTGTTCGACCACCGTGTTCGGGATTCTCTAGGGCATATGTCAATTCATCCTTCTCTCTGTTGGGCTTGAAAACACCACTATCAGCTTCTTCCCTAGCACGAGCTAGTCTCTATGTTGCTCTCTCAATTTTTTCACCGAACAGTGTCTGGGTCTAGGCTTCCCCCATGAGCGTAGAACCAATTCTTCACGCGTTGAGGCCAGTTCTTCTCTATTATTTCAGGTATGATTCCCTTGGCAGTAATCTCTGCTTCTAGGTTCTGCCACTTGGGAATAGCACTCCTATAACCACCTGATCCCATGCGATGATGGTATTGCTTCTGTCGGGCATTCTGTCGATTTCTCATCACACGTTCCTCACTGTCTTGTATTCTATGAAGACATCCCAATGGGACCCCAACTTGACAAACGCTTTAGCATTGAAATTCGGCGTAGCATTCTTCAAGATAAACTTTTTATACAATGTCTTCTTCCAACTCTAGAACAATATTGCCACCTTCTTCATTGTCCAATCCCTCACTAGCTCCTTTAAAGCATCATCTGCTTGTAATGTGAAATGCTGAGTGATATCTCTCCAAGCTAGGTTCTTGTCATGATCAGATACAAAACTAACATTAGGAGCGGATATCTTCTGCTTCCATTCACGAGCACTAACTGGGATCCTATCCCTTACAATGAACCCACATTGATTGACATATGTCTAAGCATGTGGTCCCAATGGTTTGCCGGTGTCGGTGTCGAATTCTGATATTATGAAACGGCCCTCTAATGGTTTTTTTGGCCCTCGGACTTTCCTACTTTTGTCGGTGGTTGATGTAGATCCAAATACTGGCTACATGAGTAGAAACACAACGATTAACAACAAATATGCGTACGCATGCATCTATAAGAGATGATAGATAATCGAATATACCTTGCCAGTATTTTCTTGCGCGACAATTTGTTGATCTTCAACCATCGGCATATTCAGGATATCCTCATAATCAGCAAAGTACTGACTCGTGTCATCTACATCCACATTGGTGCCGGCGTTGATAATATCCACCATTATGTCATCACCCAAGTTATCATCCGGAGCAGCCATTTGTATCTTCAAGATAACACATAGATAGAATTACTATGGTACATAAGTATATGTGATAACACATATAGAATTATTAAATCCAATTAAATATAATAACACATAATATTTCATAAGGATAAACAATAATAAGGTATAGGCTTTGGAATCGAATCAAAAACACTTTCGATCAAAAAACATGGAAATAAGTACATGTATATATATACACATAGAATGATACAATATATTTTCTTTCTCTCTCAACACATAGAAATAAGTGCATATGTCTATATCTCTAGATATGCATGTGATAACACATAGAATGTCTCTCTAGATACAATTTTTTCTCTCTCTCAACACATGAAAATAAGTACATGTATATATACATATAGAAATAATTAAGTACATATGTATACATATAGAATCTCTCTCTAGATATATATAGAGAGATAGAATATATAATTACTAAATCTAATTAAATAAATCTAACATGAAATCAGATAAACTAGTAATAGATAATACATTTTAATCTAACATATATAAAAAACTATAATAAAAAACTATCTAAATAAAATACTAATTAAATTTCAATATATTTAAATCTAACATATATCAAAAACTATCTAAAAAATAACTAAAAACTAACAATAAAGTACGAGAGGCCGAGGATCCGGTACCAGTTGTCATCTACTTTCTATACTTATTTTTGTAAACTAGTGTAAATTTCATATTTTCTAAAATGATATATTTAAACAAAACTAGTACGGATTTCACATGTTTCAATAAATAACCATCCGTACTAGTTGACCTTGCTTACGTGATCATCTCGGCCAGCATTTCTCCACCGGATGGCACCGTACTTGGCCAAAGAAGAGCTCCGATTCTACGAGAAAGGGAACACGGTCTTCCACGACCGTTGCCGCTCTCCCTCGTAGAATCAAAGCTTCTCCTTGACGTCCGTTACCGCTCAGCAGAGAACATGTTGGCCGAGCTGAACACGGTCCACAAGTTCAACTAGTACGGATTTTTTATAATTTTCTAACTATTTACTAAGTTTTTCATTTCATGGAAAATTTAATTCTAAAAAAGGCATAATTTCTAAGTAGTTCATTTCATGGAAAAAATAATTCTAAGTGACCTGCTCGATATCGGCGAGCTCACGGACATTTAGGTTGCCGAGGATAGTAACATTTGTAGATGACATTTATAGGTCTGAAGTTATCAAATATCCATCAAATTATAGCTCAAAAACATGTTTCAATAAATAACCATCCGTACTGGTTGACCTTGCTTACGTGATCAACTCGACAAGTATTTCTCCACCGGACAGCATCGTACTTGGCCAAGGAAGAGCTCCGATTCTACGAGAAAGGGAACACGGTCTTCCACGACCGTTGCCGCTCTCCCTCGTAGAATCAAAGCTCCTCCTTGACGTTCGTTACCGCTTGGCAGAGAACATGCTCGCCGACCTGAATACGGTCCGCAAGTTCAACTAGTACGGATTTTCTACAATTTTTTAACTATTTTTTAAGTTTTTCATTTCATGAAAAATTTAATTCTAAAAAATAAAAGACATGATTTCTAAGTATTTCATTTCATGGAAAAAATAATTCTAAGTGACCTGCTCGATATCGGTGAGCTCGTGGGCGTTTAGATTGCCGAGGATAGTAACATTTGTAGATGACATTTGTAGGTCTGAAGTTATCAAATATCTATCAAATTATAGCTCAAAAACATGTTTCAATAAATAACCATTCGTACTAGTTGACCTTGCTTACGTGATCATCTCGGCGAGTATTTCTCCACCGGACGGCACCGTACTTGGCCAAGGAAGAGCTCCGATTCTACGAGAAAGGGAACACGGTCTTCCACGACCGTTGCCGCTATCCCTCGTAGAATCAAAGCTCCTCCTTGACGTCCGTTACCGCTCGACAGAGAATATACTTGCCGAGCTGAACACGGTCCGCAAGTTCAACTAATACGGATTTTCTAAGTTTTTCATTTCATGGAAAAATTAATTCTAAGATCACGTAAGCCACCGGGGACGAGGATGGCGCGTGCTCCAGCGAGGACGAGCGAGGCGTGATTTTGATGAACTAATTTAACTTTTGTTTATCCAAACATATATGCAAATCATCATGTCATTTTGAGCTAAAAATGACATAAAATCATAATAAAGTCCAACATATAAAGTTACACATGCATCTACATCGCAAAATGAGATAAGCTACTGATAAACATAAGAGGATTAAGTTTGTTACCTCCAAAATCGAAGAGCAATACCAATGGAGGGGGAGAGAGCAAGAACAACAGCAAGCTGAAGAACAGAGACAGTGAGTTTGAATGGAATGGCTCGGGCTCGGGGAGGAAGAAACGAGCTGAATTATAGGCCGGGATAATTAGTCCCAGTTAGGGGTCCAAATCGGGACTAAAGATTAACCTTTATTCCCGGGGCATCACCCAAACCGGAACTAAAAGCTTTAGTCCCGGGAAAAAAAAAATACCGAGGCTAATACTAAATTGGGACATCGTTCTAAAATCTGTTCTCTAGCAGTGGTACTGGACTCATTGGCACGGCCGAGTGAATAGGAATTAGGAATATTATATTCTTTTTGCTGTATATGATGGGCATGTAAAGGAAGTCTATCCTGTTGGCCGTAGACTAGGCTTACTGCCCTATAAATTACAGGGTACGCGGCCAATTGCAGATATCTCTCAATCAATTAATATAAATTTACTTTTTCGGCTCAACGCCAAATCCTAGGAGTATGAGTAATATAAAAACCCGACGAGTTTCCTTTAGAGAATAGGGCTGCATCCATTCGATTACCGTTCGTTTGCAAGTTCCGTCATACCGACATCTCATGACGTCTAGCGAGGCTGCATCTAATAGACCTCTCGCTAGGTTGGGTGTTTGCCACCAGTTATCGATTCTATTTGTGTCTTGTAAGGCTACATCTCATGACCTCTTACTGGATTTGGTAGAATCACAGTTATCTTGCCTTGATTAAGATCTATCGGCTTGTATCTTTTGAGTCTATTATTTAGCTGCTGGTGAAAGATTGATTTATCTAAAGAAAACATCAGATTAGCTCTTATTAGCCGATAGTTCTTATCTTGGCCTTATTTATGCTTTTACTGTACTTCTTATCGCTCTGCTGCCAACGCTGCATCGTTTCGACCTGATTGGTGGTGATGTAGATTAATTGTTATTACCTCATTGGCTTTCTTTGCGATAAGTTAATTGTTCAGTAATTGCTTAATCGTCATCAGCCTGGTTTGCGCTTCATGATCATCCTCTATGTTGATTCGGCTCGGATAGCCGATGACCTGTTCATGCTCATCAGGATACTAGAATCGGCCCCATGGCCGATAGCTTATTTACCATGTTTTATTTTGTTGTGTTGCTACTGCTACTAGCACCAGGATCGCATCCCTCATACTTCAAAAGATTATCTCTCCTTGTTAGTTGAATGGTTAAACTGACTGGCATGCCCGCGAATCTCCAGAATCGACAGGACCTGCACTGGAGCTAAGCAGATCTCCTAGGCCATCGTTTGACGACGAGGGATCTCCATCGGCCAAGTCACAATCGGCTGATGACCGGGATTTTTTGGCATCCACAAGATGAGTGGATCTTGATCTTCTCTAGCCTTTCCTCTCTCTCTAGGAGCCAGTCACCAAAAAGAATGACTAAGCTTTGGACAAAGGTGATTGGGAGCATCAATGGAGGAGAGAGAAGCTTGGTTGGTCGGATGGGAGTGAATGTGAAAGAAGATAACCATTGGAGGAGAGAAAGGGAGAGGTATAAATACCTCCCCAACTCCCACAAAATGGTCAACAGACAGAGCGCGGAGGCCCCGCCCATCACACTTGCAGGCTCCGTGATGCAAAGGTTCTGTACAGGCCAGGACAGAATAGGAATGTAAAGCTCCTGACATTTTTGTGTAGACTGGGTATTTTGATGTGTTGATTTATAGGTTATGAGCACCTGTATCATCCTAGCTTACCTTTAGCATCCTCCTTAATAGTACGGCTCATCCTATACTCAAATTCAAAAGACGTTACATGGAAATATTCTAGGGCAACGTGAAGTTACACTTCTAAGGACGTTACATGGGAATATTTTGGGGATACTTGAGAGTAGCAAGGAGATTTGGCACAGACTTCAACCACTCTCCTGACGTCGTTAGAGTTTCAGCCATAGGGGACCACAATCTAACGGTCTCCAACAGTTGTGGTGCCTTGGCCTAGCCCTGGAGCGACGAGGGCATCTTCTGGGACCTCCCTCGCTTTGCCACCTTCGCCAAAAACCTTCACCCCTATAAAACAAAACTTTGTTGTACATCCTTTCGGTGCACTGGGGAAATGGCAGGGACGGCATCAGTGAGGGTGCTCGTGAGGCTACCCTCGAGGCGTTTTCTGAATTCCTGTGAAGGTCTAGGTCTAAGGATACGAAGGGAGGGGTGTCATTGCGAGGGCATTCCCCCAACAATTAACGATGACAACTCATTGTTTCACATTGGTTTTTCAATGCCTCGTCTGAAACATATTCTCTGAATCACTAAAGTAGTAGAATTACTGACTTGTTTTCCTTGTTGAAACATAATTAAAATGTGCGTCTGAAAGCCCTAGTTTGGTTTTGGATAATTGATGAAACCTAGTGTACTAACCCTTGTCATTAAGTGTTGTGATTGAGATAGGGTTATACACACCAAGTGGTGGAGCTAGATGATAGTCATGGTGATGGTGGTGACCAAAAGAGATGATCAAGTGCTCCGACTTGGAAAAGAAGAAAGAGAAAAACAAAAACCAAGTGTTGATCAAGGCAAAGGTATCAAATAGGTTTTTGTTTTGACACTCAAGACACCATAGATGGTGCGAGTATATTTAGGATCGATAGCCGTACTATAAAGAGGGAAGTCTTTGGCTAAGCAGTTATCGAGTGCCACTAGGTGGCATAATTCTTGCATATGCATTTAGGGACCTAGCGTGCTAACAATTAACCCTTGAAAAATGCTAACACACGGGCATATGTGTTGTACACTTTGTGGTTAGCAACTTGTAAGCAAGGGTGAAGTGTTTGAGGAGATAGAAAAAGAAAAGGAGACGAAGGTCAGTGACCAGACGCTGGACCAAACCCTAGCATGGTATCCGATCAAGCACAGGAGAGAAGGGCGAGCCTCGGCCATGTGACCGGACGCAGGTGGCATAGCGCGACCGGACGCTGGGGGAACACTGTTCACGCATCCGGTTAGTGTGCTAAGGCATGCGCAGTGCGGAGGAGGAGCAGACGGGATGCCGGGCGCTTCAGGTCATTGTTGACCGAACACGTCCGGTCAAAGAAAATCCTCTCTGGATACTTACTAGACTTGACCGGACGCGCTGTGTTCATGAGTCCAGTCAATTCTTCGTCAAGTCCGGTCACAATTTAAACGTATGAGCGATCGGCTAGTGACCGTTGGAGACGAACGGGCGAGATTTAAAGCGAGATGCATGGCGTCCATCGGGCGACCGGACACTGGAGTGCGTCCAATCGGTGCGTCCGGTCAGGCCCCAAGCTCCCAATGGCTCTCTGAGACTTCGGGGCTCTATAAATAGAAGTGGTTCGCCTTGGGCTCATTCTTTTGCACATTTTCATCAGTGATACATCCTTGTGAGCCTAAGCAAACACCTCCCACTCATCTCTATCATTGATTCATCATCATAGTGAGATTGAAAGTGATTCCTAGTGCATTTGCTTGAGTGATTGCATCTATTGGTACTTGGGTATAGTTGTGGCTGCGGATTTCTTGTTACTCTTGATGGTTGTCGCCACCTAGACGGCTTGGAGCAGCGGAGGAGCATTGGCACGAGTTGGTGATTGTTCATGGCCATCTCCCGGTAATTTGTGAGGGGTCTTGTACCTTCCCCGGTGGAGAGCCTAAAGGTAACTCTAGTGGATTACTCGTGTCATTGAGTTACCTCACTTTGGGTAGGTTCTTGCGGCGCCTAGTGAAGGCTAGGTGTGGTGCGAATTAGCTGCCGAACCATCAAGTGTTGGTCAACAAAACAGGGATTAGCGTGCCGGTAAGCACGTGAACCTCGAGAGAAAAATCGTGTCTCATTGTCTCCATTGGCATTCTTCCAATGATTCATTTGGTATTCATTGATTGATTCATCTCTCTTGCCATGGCGGTATAACCATTCTGTCGGTACAGAAAGTGACCAACTAGTGAAAATTTGTAGTTTTGTTGTACGTTGTGATCGGAGGTGGCCTAGCACTCAATAACACATGATTTATACTGGTTCGGGCAATGTGCCATACGTCCAGTCGGGGTCGATCGGTGACTTTATTCCTGAGCCTAGGTGCTCGAAGTCTGTAGTGGGGTTACAAATGAGAAGGAGAGGAGGGGTGTTCAAGAGGCCCGGTCGGGTCCGACCGAAAGGGCGGAGGGCGATCGGAACTCCACTATGAGCTAGAAGTCCAAGCGTGTGCTTGAGGGGTTGTGAGTTATCAATCTAGTGAGTCTGAGCTTGAAGAAGTCGACCTTTTCACATTGGAGGGAGCGCATCCTCTTTTATAGATGAAGGGGATGGCTTTACAGATGAGAGGGAGAGAGTACGGATGTTTCTAAGCCTTGTTGCCCACGCTGATGAAGACTGGATAATGGTAGGCGCCCCTAATACTGTTGATGTCGCTGTGGAATGTCGGATGCGCACGGAAGGTCGTGCTATCTTCTTCAGGAAGGATGGACGCCGGTACCTGCAAATACTATTTGATGCCTAGTGGCATGTGAGGAGTCGCGCTATGTTCACCCGGTACAGCAAATCCTGGTGCCCATACCACGATCGATGTCCAGAGACACGTGGGGGGCTTACCGTATGGGAGTTTTAGCGGCCCCTACAATACTGTAGGGGGGAGATGGTGGCTGCAGAGTATTGTTTCATGCAGGGTATGGTCCCTGGTATAGTGGTTTTGACTTGTGAGCCTTGCCTTGCCTTTCTCTGCACGTCTTCTGGTTCCTACCGAACGGGGCGCCCTCGGTCGGATGGCTCCAGTCGACTCTAAGTGCGCCGGTCGGAGAAGAACGGTGAGCAGGGTTTCCACGAGCCCCGGATGCGGGGTCGGAGTCGTGGGGTCAGAGTAGGAAGCAGCGTTTTGGGCCAGGCCTTCCGATTGGAGAGACCGCTTGGAGGCGGCTGGTGCCTGAAGCGAGTGCTCCGGTCGGAGAGGTGGGCCAAAAAAGTTGACGATCGGATGCTTGTTCTTTTGGGTAGACCTTCCGATCGACGACCGGACTGTCCTTCCGGCCCATTGTGTTTTAGACTCTTGGGCCGGTCCATGAACTACATGTTGTTTTCTTGGGCCGAGCCCGGGCGTGGAAGCCGGTCCTCGAGGGACCCCGGGTTTATGAACCCGACACATTCCATTCACTCTCTTGTATTTTCATTGATTACTTTCTTGCTTAGTCAGGCTCTTTAGTATAGTTAGTCTTGAAAGCTTATTAGTTTGGTTAGTGAGGCTCTACAGTTAGTCTTTGAGAGCTCACTAGCTGAGAGAGTAGTGGCATAGCCTTTGCGTGAACCTAGAGATTATAAAGAACTAGAATTGTGGTATAGGTGGCTTGTAACCTTTGTAGAGCTAGAATACAATTGTATTTCGTCATTTAGGTATCTAACCCTTTGCTCTAGTGATTTTGTAAAGAATTTTTATAGGCTATTCATCTCCCTCTAGCCATTTAGGACCTTTCAGCATCTGAATGTTATTTATCTGTAGGAGTCAACCTAGTTAAGTTATCTAGATGTATGCCTATTTGGTACTTCATTTTTAGTCAAAGACATATTGTAGTTTTTCTCTGAACCGATATAGAGTATGCAGTATGCTTGCAGTTGCCAACACACCTATGTAGTATATTTTAGCTGAGGGCAAACTAAACTTGGTTGCATGTATGGTTTATGTTTACAGACTAGCACACTGATGCATTTTTTCTCTCCAACAACGCAGGAGAGCTACGTGTTATTTCATTAAAATAGAAAAAACACAAGTATAAAGAGTTAGGCAAAAAGTCGAAGCCGAACACGAACGCACATCCACATCCCAACAACTGCCTAGAGGTAAAGGCTCGCCATAAAAAAACTAGAAAAAGCTTGACCAAGGACCCCTAGGAAAACTAGAGAACTATGAAGCTGGTGACCCAGCGTGGAGGTCCTGGAGCTTAGAAGCACCAGCCCAACACCATATGGTGCTCTCTGCAGCCACTGTTTGCTGGAGATCCTGAAGGTTTGGCTGCAATCCTTCAAACACACATGAGTTTCGATGCTTCCAAATCTCCCAAGCCACAAGAATGGTAAGGGAGTTTAGCACTTTCTCCTTTGGCACCCTTATTATCACGCTCCCCACTAGCTAGAGAAACTTGTTGTCCCTAACACACGTGCTACAACAGCTGGGTTTAATCGTTGTAAACAGAAAAAAAATAAACCTGCCGAGAGAAAACACATGAGACTAGCAAATGCTGGGTTGTTTCCTCAGCTTGGTCACAGAACGGGTAGGCGGTCGGATGAGGCAATCCCCACTTTTACTTTTGTTCTTTCCACAGTTGAATGTCTCTGATTACACAGAATATTTTGTTCTTTTGACAGTTCAAGGTTTCCACATGTTCTTACTGTATTTTTCTTGACACGATCTAGTGGTTGGAAGAGTATGAAATGACGGCTGTAAGCTTCTTTCTAGTGTGTGAAAGCCTCCTAGGGTGAATGTTGTTCCTTCGTGAGTGTGAAACCTAAAGCAACTTATAAAAATGGCAATGCTCTGTCCAGGACGTCCGTCCGTCCGGACGGACGGACCGTTGGCGGGCCACGATGCCCACAAGGCTCTCTTATGCACTGCTATATCCATTTCCCTTCTGGCACTGTAATTTCTTAAAAAAATCGTCGCAGCGCCACGACCGCGCTCCGCCGCGCCTCCCACCCGCCTTCCTCTTTGCTGCCGTGCCCGGCCACATCCCGCGCTGCTCCGCTCCCCATGCCATGCCCCCATCCACTTCGCCCGTCGCAGAAGGAGAGGCACGGGAGGCCTACGCCTGCGCCCCCATCTAGCGCGCCAGTCAGCGGGAAGGGGAGACTTGCGCGCCGCGTCTGGGGTGTACGCTGGACCGTTGCTCTAGACGTCCCCCTTACACGAGCTTGCTGGCTACTGAAGTTCCCCACTAGGTAGGTTGTGACCGCCGTCGACACTTTGTTTCAAGTGTTTCAGGCATTTCAAACTTATGTTTCAAGTGTTTCATCCGAATGTTGCAAATAGATCTAGGATGTTGCATATGTTGCAAGCCTATGTTTCAAGTGTTTCAGGTGTTTCAGACGTATGTTTCAAGTGTTTCATTTGGATGTTGCATATGTTACAATGACTCTATACGCATGTTTCAAGAGTTTCACATGTTTCAGACTCATGTTGCAAGTGTTTCATCTAGATATTGCAAAAGTAGATCACGATGTTGCATATGTTGTTATGACTATACATGCTTGTTTCAAGCATATGTTTTAACTGTTTCATCTGTTTCAGATGTACATTGCAAATGTTTCATCGGGATGTTTCAGAAGTAGATCTGGGAGAGCACATGCTTCATTTGTTGTAGCCGCCCTACTACTGCTGTCGTATGTTTCAAGTGTTTCATTTGGATGTTGCATATGTTACAATGACTCTATATGCATGTTTCAAGAGTTTCATATGTTTTAGACTCATGTTGCAAGTGTTTCATCTAGATATTGCAAAAGTAGATCACGATGTTGCATATGTTGTTATGACTATACATGCTTGTTTCAAGCATATGTTTTAACTGTTTCATCTGTTTCAGATGTACATTGCAAATGTTTCATCGGGATGTTTCAGAAGTAGATCTGGGAGAGCACATGCTTCATCTGTTGTAGCCGCCCTACTACTGCTGCCGAGGGTCACCGTGTGGGCGCCTGAGGCCGACAGACACCTCCGCAGCACGCATTCGCAAGCGGGGTAGGTGACTGGGACCCACGTGGGGCCTAGGGATGGGCACGGGATGGGCTGCTGGAGCGCGTGATGGGCGCGGGTGCGGCATCCGGACGTGGGGGCACTGACGCTGGATGGGATGTGAACTCGAGTCGTGGGATGCGGTGTGGAATAACACACGGGAGCTGCGTCCGGACGCGTCGTCTGTTCCGTCCGGGCGCTAGCCCTTCCGTTATAAAAAGGCTACACAATTTATTTGACACATTCTATCACAATATTGTACAACAATTCAATGCTGCAGATAACCTATGATACTGTATGATGAAATCGTGTAGTTAATTTCATTCATCAATCTAAACATGTAAAGCTATTTCATTCATCAATCTAAACATGTAAAGTTGATGTGGCACTCTAGGAAATTATAGGGGTCTATTTGGATCCCATGAATTGAAACAGATATCTAGAAAGTGTTTCTCAATTCATTATTAGATTACTTTCTAATTTCTACCAATTTCTCAGAACCAAACACTTCCTAAGATGAAACTATACATAGAGACTGGCCTTTGCCCGCCAGAGCAATTAGCATGCTTAAATACCACTGTATTCATGTCTGTATTGAAGTTGTTAGCTATTGGATGGTCTGCTAAAACTAAGGAATTGTAAGAATTGCTACGTCGAAGAAAACGACCCTCATATACAAGGCACCATTGTGCACGCCAGGCAGCCAGGGTTTGTGTTACGGTTCATTTTCCATCAAAGTTATTGCAATTTGTGCAGGAAAACACGAGTACAACACAAAATAGAGCGCGACTATTAAACTGTGATCTTACGAGGGTTTTACGAGTAGCGGTTGGAAGTATGACAAGAATTCAAGAGCATAGAGAATACTGCTGGATACATGTGGATGGAAGACGTCAAGCAAATCGGGATCCAAAAAAGATACAAGACGGAATGCATGGCAACAGTTGAAAGAGAGCTGTACCTCGAAACCGCACACACGAGGTCTAATATTATATAGATATAAGACGCATTTGTTTACTTAACACGGCACTACGCCACTTTCAAAGATACATCCCTGGAACCTGCAACAACCCATGCAAGAATTGCAAGGAAGACGCTTTCTGTTGTTCACTGCGGTTCACAGATACAAGAACATAGCATAAAAAACCATGAAGACAGACACTGGCACCAGATGTAGAAGCTGTTTTTTAACCCATAAAACAACTTATCGTTACTGTTGTTGGATCCCATGATGGGCCAGTGAACACTTCATTAGAAGAATGTCCCTTCTGGAGGCTGCACTAACTTTCGATTATGCGAGGCAGCCATCTCTTTCTTGAGCTGGGTTAGGATGTTCTCCATTGTGTAGTCTCGCTGCCAGTTTGCTAGCAAACCAAACTTCTTTGGATCAACCTACATGGATGTACCAATAGGAAAATTAGATGCGTGAATGCATGCTCAGTTGTTCACACAGGAATGACAAAGACAGAGAAGAGCGAGGCAGTAATTACCACTCCCATCTCGTGATTAACACATGTCATGTTGATTCTTGAGTGGAACCTGACAGATGGTGGCTTCTCAGGATAGTCCTTGTCACAAAACAACTTAAGCTGGTAGATGCGACCCTCATGCACAGTCTGACAAGAGAGACATTGCAGAAAGTGGAAATAAATTAGATAGCCAAGAGAAGTAACTCTATGGAAAAGACTCTGCGCTGTTAGAGAAGAGCGCCAGATGGTTGAATATTCAATGATTTGCTACATGCCCCAAGCAGTTTTCTTGCTATGTGATGTAAAAAATGGGATATCCACAAATTTATTTATTCATATTTCAGGAGGAAGAATAATCATGGTTAATCATATATATGCATTAATCTACAACCACTGTTGTCACCATCCTTTTCTCCATGCTATTAAAGGTTGAACAGCCATGGTTGGTTGAAACGATTTAATTAGACATGGTATAGATAAAAAAATTTCAGGTTGCATGCGGGTGTTGCAGCAAAGTACTAGTAGTTGACAGTTGATCATGTCTATATCTTATTAAAAGAAAGGCACAGCAAAGCTCAAGAGGACGAGATTGTGCTCTCACATTGTGAGGGCCGATGATGGTACCAGTCCATGACCGCATATAAATGTCATCTGCATCATCCATTCCATAGCTCACTGTCCCATCACCAATGCCCTTCTCTCCACGCTCAAGCTCTTCTAACAGCCTGAAGTTCCGAGGAACTGCATTTTTTATCATTTGTCAGTTATGCAAGCAGGTAATGCAATGAATTATACTAGTAATCTACTAAATCAATCTTATATGTTACAAAAACAGGAACTGAGCCTAGCTCAGTTGGTGAGAGATATGGGCATACACCCCACTACCCAAGCTCAAGTCTTCTTTTTGCACAAATTTGGGTGTCTACATCTTAATATTTGGGAAAAAGTCTAATTAACACCCCCCCCCACACCTTTCATACTTGGTCTACTTCAAACCCCCCCCACTATGAAACCGTCTGTTTTACCCCCTGAACTTTCAAAAATCGTCTATTTTACCCCTGGGTGGATTTCAGCGACGGGTCTGCTACAGCAACAGAGGTTTGCTACAGTGACGGCGGGTTGCTACAGTATCCATGGCTTTGAATTTCCTTTTCCTTATTTATTTTCGGTGAATTTTTGAAAAATCATAGTAAATCATAGAAAAATCATAAAATGAAAAATCTAATTTTATTGGACTCCACATGAGTAGATCTACATAGTGAATATATAATACGGTATGCTTTAGTACAAAATTTTTACTGTAGCCTTAGATTAATTGGAAAATCTAATTTTTGTCTGTAATTAATTGGAATAATTCATAGCTGCAGCTTATATGGTCCAATTGTGGTGAAATTTTTATGGTACGCTAATTATTGTATGCTTGAACTATAGTAAAAATTTCGTACTCATTGGACTATGTATAACTTAGTTATAGATAAATTCTAATTAATTACAGACAAAATTGGATTTTCCAATTAATCTAAAGCTACAAAAAAAATTATACTAAAGCATACCATATTATATATTCACTGTGTAAATCTACTCATATGGAGTCCAATAAAATTAGATTTTTCATTTTATGATTTTTCTATGATTTACTATGATTTTTCAAAAATTCACCGAAAATAAAAAAAAAGGAAATTCAAAATCACGGGCACTGTAGCAAACCACCGTTACTGTACCCGCCGCTGAAAACCGCCCAGGGGGGTAAAACAGACGGTTTTTGAAAGTTCACGGGGTAAAACAGACGGTTTCATAGTTGGAGGGGTGAAGTAGACCAAGTATGAAAGGTGGGGAGGTTAAGTAGACTTTTTCCTAATATTTGCAATGCACCTAGTTCATCCTATGTTGGTTTAGTTTACTGTAAGGACCTTTTGATATAAAGCAGCAAACAACACTATAGAAAAGCATTGAACTAAAGTAAAATAAAGACATGGGCAAACATAAGGAAGAACAAGATGACTGACACTCAACCTATATGCAGACAAAAAAAAAGGAACAGAACACAAAAGTAGCCAAACAGGGGTTTAGTAGTCTTAGAATAGATAACATGTCAATCAGCCTGTTCGCTTGTTGGTTTCAGCCAGCCAACAGTGTTTTCGTCTCACAATAAACCAGCATCAGCCAGCCCAAACCAGTCCAGAAACCAGCCAGCGAACAGGCCGAATATCTTGCACGCATAGTTCATTTGAATGAGTGGCCTAAAAATGAAACAAAAAAAAGAAATATCACAGCTCATTTTTGGATTGTATGGAAACATTTTATTCCTCAAAAGAAAATACAGAGGCCAGGCAAAATCATCTTCTGGTATGTATTGCATTAATAAAGATGGAAAGCAGAACCACCTCTTCTACAAGGAAAAAAAAGGAACAAAAGAAGTATAGGTTGCACTAGTTATCTCCTATTCATCCGTTGCTCTCGTTTTACATGTGCATGTGCTTTAAGAAAAGTGAGCTCCATTTTGAATAGAACAACCCTGTAGTAAACAGAAAATAATACCAGGCCGATGAAAGCACCATGGCAGCACAAGGATGACAAATAGATCCACTGTCAGCCTTCATGCAAAAACTCAACCAAGAAAAATTCTATCAGTACTGCCATTTTCATGACAAGAGAATGCATTGCTTCTTTATTTCTCACAAGCTCAAATGGTCCAATTGCGATGCTACCACAATACCTAACCCCCAATCTCCACCCCTAATCATTTATTCATGCGATATGAACTTTAATGCTCTGGTTTCCTGTTCGGTTGGCTGGTTCGTATCGTTGCTGGTTCGTGAAGAAGTACTGCTGGCTGGTTTGTGTGAGAGAAAAATATTGTTCCGGCTAGAAATTTACGATCGTTTACTACAAGCCACAGCCAAACGAACAGGCTGAAAAGAATCAGGAAACCAGAGCATTGGATGCAAAAGGAAACCCTTAGTAGTGCCAACGCACCCGCTTGATTACCCCTCGAAATGCTTAAAGAAATAATTGAATCGAATCAATCCGATGTTCCTAGCAAAATTAACACCAGTTCTGAACCTATACAAAGCATTCATAGGGCTGTTAATCTTTCATGCAAGTAGGACCGGCCGATTCTCTAAAGCGCTGTTAATCTTGCATGCAAGTAGGACCGGCCGATTCTCTAGCAATTAGTCCAACCCAGCACGAATAATAACACATCTAGGTTATCCACGCTACAGTATCCAATCGAACAATCGGTCCAACCCAACCCGAACAATAGCACCACACATGCATTCCTCTCCAGCCATAGTCGAATCGTATCACCCAGGGGTCAGATCGGGGCACGCGCACCCCGCGCAAGGTAGACCAAAGACCGGATCGGATCGGGAGATCCACGGCAGAAAAAAAAAAGGTGGGGTAGGTTACTTTACCGACGACGCTCGATCCGGCGCCGGAGCTTCCCAGCGTCATCGCCGGTGGATGGATCGGCCGGGGTACGGGAGGGAGAGGGTTTGGGGGTTTCACCCTCGGGCAGGATGAAGAGGAAGGAAAAGCAGCGGCTGCGGCTGCGGGCTGCGCACAAGCAAGGCTGGAGGGAGAGACCGAGAGGGCGACAGGGTTGTTTCGCTCTGATTCCTCTTGTTTGGCTTCAGGTTTTGTTATTATCAAATCACGGACGGGAGACCGACCCGTCGAGCAACACTCAGCGGCTGTTGTTGTCATTACAATTTTTTTTTCCTATCTACTACATAACCATGGGTCCCGTTCGACCTACCCTATATTCGGTTTATTTAGTTTTTTTTTTTCAATTGTAACAGTATTTTTCTCTCATAATAATTCAGCTAAAACAGCATTTTTCAGCCAGTTTCAGCCAAAATTCTACCAGCCAAACGGAGCCCATGTGTTTTATGTAGTTTTAACACATAAATTTTTTTTGTACCGTAAGATTAAGACAGTCTCCACCCTTCTTCTATCTACAGCCTCCACGTATCACAATTTTTTTCTATGGAATGACAAATCACATATCCGTCGCCGCCACCGCCGCCGGCGCCGGTGGTCACCGGTGAGAAAGAGAGAGGGAGAGACATATAAAAAAATCCATGTGTTTTTTTTTTGTTAAAACACATGTGTGTTGTATAGCATTACTACACAACCATGTGTTTTATGCAGTTTTAACACATGAATTTTTTTTATACCGTAAGATTAAGATCCAACAGTCTCCACCCTTCTTCTACCTACAACCTCTACGTATCATAATTTATTTCTATGGAATGACAAATCATAGATCCGTCGCCGCCGCCGGCACCGGAGCGAGCTCGCCGTCGCCGGCGCCGGTGGTCACCGGTGAGAAAGAGAGAGGGAGAGAGATAAAAAAAAATCTATGTGTTTTTTTTTTTTTGCTAAAACACGTGTGTTGTATAGCATTACTACACAATCATGTGTTTTATGCAGTTTTAACACATGATTTTTTTTGCACCATAGGATTAAGATCCAACAGCCTCCACCCTCTACCTCTAGCCTCCACATATCACAAATTTTTTTTCTATAGAATGACAAATCACAGATCCGCCGCCGCCGCTGCCGGTGCGAGCTCGTCGGTCGCTGTCGCCGGCGTCGGTGGTCACCGGTGAGAAAGAGAGAGGAAGAGAGATAAAAAAAAATCTATGTATTTTTTTTTACTAAAATACATGTGTGTTGTATAGCATTTCTGTTTTTTATTTATAATTCTTTTCTCACTCAAAGAATATATGCCATTTCAGCAATGAATAATTCGCCCCAGGTGAAAAGCAGCTTCTGATCAAATTCATGCTCCTCATCTCTTAGCTCTGTTTTTTTTTTTGCCTTATATATGCTGAACATCTATATCCTCTGTGTTGACCGGCAAATATGACCAGGGAGATGAAGATGAAACAAGAAAAACACATACAAAGATCAAAAGTGGCTCATCTCACAATTCTTTGCAGAAATAGAAGTCGGCTAAGATAGTTTTTGCACTTTTGTTAAAATTAGGAAATATGCCCATGCGTTGCGAGGGAAAATAAAATAAAATTCTCAGTGGGCCAGATTAGAATGGGCTAGACGAAAAAAGAGACGGAAGTTTTGTCTCTTTTAACATTTTGTATAGATTAACAAGCATATCACAAAATAAAAAAAACTATAACTCAGTAACTATGCATCCATTGCACATGAATTTTTTTACCATAGATTCTATACATCAATAGAAGATTACCACTAAAATTCACTGCAAACTTGTTGTGGAGCTGCTCCACGGTAGAGTTAGTGGAGCAGTCCCAAACACACCCTTAGTTTTGCTATTTTATGATTTCTCTGTGATTTTACACATAATTTACAAATTTGTTGTTTTACCAAAAAAAGAGAATAACAAAAAAAGAAAAGAAGCCCGCACTTGGGCCATGGCTTGCCCTAGTCCACCAGCGCAAAAGGCCCATGCAGCAGATTTCAACCCAGCAGCAGGAGGCCCAATGTGGGCTTCACTTTTACATCAGGAACCCTTTTCAAATTCAATTTAGATTCTCCCACCTTTTCTTTCTCTCCTACACTTTTTTCACATGGAACCCTTCCTTCTCTTCTATATATTTTTTCTCATCCTTCCCCCCAAACCACCGAACACAGGCACCTGATTTTGGGCCGTTCCCTGCCGGCGGTGGCCAAATCGACGATGAGGAGCCTGAAAGCTCTAGTTTGGTTTTAGTGAATTGATGAAACCCTAAGTGCTAACCTAGTTTATCAAGTGATCATGAGATAGGTAGCACATTCCAAGTGATGAAGCAAATGAAGATCATGACATGATGATGGTGATGCCATGGTGATGATCAAGTGCTTGAACTTGAAAAGAAGACAGAAAAATAAAAGGCTCAAGGCAAAGGTATAAATGGTAGGAGCTATTTTGTTTTGGTGATCGAGACACTTAGTGAGTGTGATCACATTTAGGATCGATAGTCATACTATTAAGAGGGGTGAAACTCGTATCGAAATGCGGTTATCAAAGTACCACTAGATGCTCTAACTCATTGCATATGCATTTAGGATCTAGTGGAGTGCTAACACCCTTGAAAATGTTTGTGAAAATATGCTAACACACATGTGCACAAGGTGATACACTTGGTGGTTGGCACATTTGAGCAAGGGTAAGAAACTTCACCGGTGGAGTGTCCGTCCGTAGAGTGTGGATAGTCTGACAGTGCCACTGGTGCCCTCTACAGAAAAGACAGGGTTTCACAGAGTATAACGGACATGACTGGTGGCTAAATTGGTCATTGTAAGTGAACGAACGCTGGTCTCTAAAGGACCGGCGCGTCCGGTCAGTGGCAGCAGTGAGCGTGCGGTTTCGGTCTCATGACCGGACGCTGGCGCAAGAAATGATCGGACGCTCAGGGCCTGAGTCCGGTTAGTATGACGTATGATGACGTTGAGTGACCGGACACTGGGTGTGTTCGGTCGGGCATGACCGGACGCGTCCGGTCGTGATTTTTCGCTTCTAGATGCTTACTGGAAACGACCGGACGCTGAGGTCCTGCGTCTAATCACTTTGAAGCAGCGCGTCCGGTGACAACTTAAATGTGCTGATGACCGTTGAGATCGGGCGTTCAGCGTTTGAAGCAGGGGACACGTGGCACACATCGTGTGACCAGACGTTGGGGTCTAGCGTCCGATCGCCTCGTGTTTAGTGCAGTGAGGAGCCCAACGGCTCTATTCATGGGGGCGCTCTATTTAAGCCCCATGGCTGGCTCTAGCTCACTCTCTTGGCCATTTGTATTGATATAGCAACCTTGTGAGCTTAGCTAAAGCCCTCCCACTCATCTCCATCATCGATTTATCATCTTTGTGAGATTAGGAGAGAATCTAAGGGCATTGCTTGAGTGTTTGCATCTAGAGGCACTTGGTGTTCGTGTTTCGCTGTGGGGTTCGCTTATTACTCTTGGTGGTTGCCACCACCTAGATGGCTTGGAGCAGCAAGGATCGTTGAGTGGAGGTTGGTAATTGTCTCTGGCTTCGATCGTGGTGATTGTGAGGGGTTCTTGACCTTTCCCCGATGGAGAGCCAAAAGGTACTCTAGTGAATTGCTCGTGGCTTGTGTGATCCTCATCTTGTGTTAGTTGTGCGGCACCCTATTTGAGGGTTTGGAGTGTGATGCCAATTAGCGCGTGAACCTCCAAGTGAGTGAACCACCACAATGAGGACTAGCTTGCCGGCAAGCAAGTGAACCTCGATAAAAAATCATTGTGTCATCATTTGATTTCGAGGTGATTGGTCTTCATTGGTTTTCATTCTTGTGATTGATTGGTTCATTCCTCGACATAGCGGTATAACTATCTTGCTCTCTCTCTTTACATTACTACAAACTAGTTATCAAGCTCTTTAGTGTAGCTAATTGTGAGAGCTTGTTAGTTTGGTTCGTGTGGCTCTTTACCGCAAACTAGTTATCAAACATGAAACGAATGTTATATTTCATGTTGCGTTATATCACTTAGGGTTTTAAACAAATTTTTATTGAACGAAAATGTTATAGAATGTATATACGACACTTTAATAAAGTTTGTAGTATAAGCTTCGTAGGTGGCGGTGAAATACTTGCGGTCGAGGATGGGATTCACTAGCTAGCATACTCAATAGCTTGAAAATCAAATTCGATGCGAAGTTGATCAAGATGCAGTCAAATTTCTTAAGTTAGAAAATGCTTTGACGAAGCTAAGTTCGGCAATTTTTATAGAAGAATTGGGTTTAGTAGTGGTATGGTCTTAGGGCTTGTTTTAGTATCCCAACATGCCATCTCGAGTGTAAAATAGGTGGCTTAGCAATTGAAGCATCGAGTTAGATTTTTGGGGCGCTTTAAAAATCATGCTTGGCACGTTCCCTCATGGCTTTAGAGTTTGGACGCGGTCACCATTGCCTCGGCTCGGCGTGCTACGCTGGTTCGCCCGACGTGCACATGCATGCATGCCACACGCGTGCCACCGCGCTGCCCGGGCCTGCCGCTGGCTCCACGCTATGGGCCACTACCACCTCCTGCCGCGCCCAAGCACGTACTCTCACGCACTCGGACGCTGTGGCTGATGGGCCCAGCCACTCTACTCTGCCGCTGCCGTTTGCCTCACTGAGTCCTCATGTAGCTGCTAGCCTCGGTCATGAGCACTGGGTCACCCGCATGCGCTCGCACTGCTTGCGTCGCGTCTGCCTGAGTCGCTCTGCCACCGTCGTCGTGTCCACCTGAGCCGCTGCACCAGCACATGGTCGTGTCGCCGTTGGCTTGCCATTTAAGGTGCTGCGGCTGCTCGAGCCATGCCAACTTGTATGAGCACATGTGTCTTCCCTATGTGTGCCCTTATCCATTGTGTTTGTGTGGAGAGCATCGCTCTATGCCCTCGGTCACCTCTACCTTTAATGGCGTCGCACCAGAGTCAGCGTGCCGTGCCAAGGCCAGCTCGCAGCGCTGGTCAAATCCATGCAATTGTGTGCGCCAAAAGATTGAGCAGGAACCTAGCTACGCGTTGAACCCTCCCACTGCTGCTACCAGCCGGTGTCGAGCCCCAACTTAATGATTCCTTTGTCGTCGACCATCTTAAGACCCCACGGTAGCGCCCGTCTAATTCACCTCGCCCCGTCCACCTTCGTCCAATTCATTGGCATTCTGTCTTCGCCCTGTCCCCCTCTATCCCGTGTGCACCCCAATTTGCCCTGCTACTACTTACTCAGCACTGCTGACGTAGTCGCACCACCGCCGCCATCGCAAGGCTTGCCGTGCGTGCGTGGCCGGACTCACTCGGCCTGTCTCCGATTAAGCCACCATGTCTGGTAGGTTCAGGGTGAGTCACTGATGCCCATTCTTGAGCTTGTTCACAGCGCCTATGCCTTGGCTTACGGGAACGTGGTCGTCGTCGTAGGGAGGAGTCCGCCACCGTGGAGGGAGCTCGAGACAGCATCTCCGTTCATTGCTTCACCGCCCATCGCTTCGAGTTTGTGCCTAGGTGAGCATCGGCTCGATATTGGGGGTGGGGAGGGGTTGATCTGGCTGGCGTAACCGCCTTGTGCCAGCGTCGTCGCGCCGATGCGCGCGTAGGTGCCCGAGGGTATCGCCGTTGCGAAAACAAATTGTTCAGAGGGCTTATCTACGAAGTAGCTGACTATGGGAATAGTGCCGTGGGTCTCAGGGTGATTCGCCAGTAGGTTAGGGACTTTTTCACAAAACGATCGTAGCGCGCGGGCCTTCTCGTCGCGGGCCGGCATCGCTCGGCTGGGCCACGCCCTCGCTTGGGCCGCGCTAGTGGAGCGTGAGTGCGCGCGTGCCGCGCGGAAGTGGGCCGCGGTTTGAATTCGGTTTTTCATTTTTTCCAGGGAATTAGTAAATGTTTATTCAATTTAGTTTTGAGCTGATATTTATAAAATTATAGTAAATTATGTAGGTGTCTAAAAATAGTGAAACAAAATTTGTTAGGTTCACAAAAATATTATCTATCTATTGGTGTAGTTAGTTTATAGTTAGCTATGATAAGGATGGATTCATAAATTCAATTTAGAAAGCTTAGTATTAGTTAGCTTAATATTTATAGAAATTTTTGTGGTAATTTGGTGATAGCTTTAGCCATAAAATTTTTATAGTAGGTTCATTAGATTATTATGTACTCACTGTAATTTTTGTAGACCTAGAGTAGGTTGATAAATAGAGTAGCTAATACTCTTTGTTTTATCATAAATATAGTAAATCGGTATTAAGAGTAAGAATGCCTTTAGTTGCTAAGATAGTACATGTCATGTTTCATACTTGTTAGTGGTAACAATAGGTAACTTAGCACCTTAGTCGGTAGAACTAGCTTAGTGGCTTGATAGATGTATTTTATTTTAAGAGTTGCTGTCGCTGTATTACTAAGTGTTACATCATTATTTCATGCATGTAGATAACGAGTTGGTAGAGTTTGTGCCTGTGGACGAATAGGAGTTTGAGGAGGTCATTGAGGAATACGAGGAGGAGATCCTTGTGCAAGAGGGAGCCTCGGAGCCGTTCATTGCTGACTTTGTTGACACAACGCCTGCCCAAGGCAAGCTTGGTGCATAACCTCTATTTTTGAATGATCACTAAATATATATGATGTGCATTTATGTATAGGCATTTCATGAAAACTACATGCGCAAATATATCTACCTATGAGTCCTACTAGTATAGGTCGAGTAGCTGCTATGCTCAGGGTATCGGTAGCGTGAGTAACCTGCCGTTACTCACAATAGGTGATAATTATGATCACTCATGATAAAATAGTAGAAAGGAAAAATAGTGATCAGGCAGGGATATGGTTTTGGTATTGGTACGTGTAAGAGGTTGTGTCCTGTGGCCAACAGGGCATAGCTTGGTTACACTTTTTCTGTCTGCGTCGGTTAAGGACCGGCCATTACATTGGGTTCTAGGCAAGTCACAAACTTATTATCACGAGCACATACTTGGGTATGGACACAGGAAAGAGTTGTTGCTCTTTTGTCGTGGGTTCTAGCTCTTTCTGGACCGACTGATTGGAGGCGGGAATGGTGGAGGTCCTTACACCGCACTAAGTCCGAGACTTAGGAGCAGGGGCTTAGAGTCCAAGTTTGGACGGGGACCTAGACCCCATGACAAGAGAGTGATGGATTAGTCCTGCTTATACCTGGGGTACAAGTAGGGCATGTGTTTTTGGGGTACCCAACTGAGGGCATTAATTCATGAATCTCTGGCGTTCCGGTACGGCTTGTCTACAGTCTAGCACTATAGTAAGAACTGAAAGATGAAAGGTGATGAAATGGAACTGATTGCTCAACTCTTATTTGAAAGTAGACCATGTGCTTACATAGAATGACTAGATAATAAATTAATTATGACTGCTAATAATAACATAAGTAAGGATTCACTACTAGAATTGCTGTATGCAAAAAGGAACCCGGCAAACCATAAAGCTTTGCATATCCCTTGGAGTCGGGAAATGATTCCCACTAGTCGGATAAGTCTTGCAAGTACATTATGTACTTAGAGTTTATTTACCCCTGTTGCAGGTTCAACTTGAGAAGTATCCGTTGTGTGAAGGATTCTTCTGGTGGGCACAGATGGATCCTTATTCATTATCAATAGATGTTTATTATCATTCCGTTGTTTAATATTCCGTACTCTGAATTTGGCACTGTAATAATAAAATTCTAAGAACTCTGGATGTATGAAAGGGACTAAGTATTGTAACTCGTTCTCATTATTGGATCCTTGGGGGAAAATGTGGATCTTTCGAGCTCTCCCTTAGGGTGTGCCCGACTGAACCCACCCGCTGTAGCTTGCTTTCGGGGTGCTTAGTGTCTAGTGGAAGACGAGTGCCTCCGTAAGTGTGTTATCTTGGGTGGTTCTACCACACTAGCTGTGGTGGATGAGGAGCAAGCGAGTCGGGCAGCAGGCCACGGGAGCGTGCGACCTTCCGAGGAGAAGGAGCGAGCTTGTTGCGGGTAGGACTATAGAAAACGAACGGGGATAGAGCGAGTAGGCTGGCAGTTGGGCCAATTTTGCCTTTTTATTGTTAGGTATAGATGCATAATCGACTCTATCATCGTGTTCCACTTGTCGAGAGGATCAAAAATACATATGGATCTTCCAGTTTGCGGTTCGAATGAAGGAAATATGAATTTCTAGGAGCTGAATCATCAGGTTTCCTAAGCTAGATTTTTTTACTTTTTCAAATTGAAGAATGGACTATACTATTGCATTCCATTCGTCTAGCTAATCAAAAAACATATATAAATTGTCTAATTTGGAGTTCGGATGGAGAAATTACGGCTTTCGGAATATTTTTTGCCTTGGACTCACAAAAACTGTCTTAGCTGATTTTCCCGGTCTGAGCCTAAATCATGATTTTCTTGTTGGAAACTCCTCCGATCTTGTCAGAAACTTACCAATTACGTGTGGAATAAGTTTTTGAATGGATTAAGATTGCCCCCTCTATTTATATGAGAGGATCAGGACCGATTATCGTAAAAAGCACATATCTAGCTTACTTTTTATCTTCAAACCCTAACTTTTCCAACCACTTGTTGTACAACATGTCTGTCAACGAGATTTGCCGATGTTCTAGGTGGTCTTCCCAAGAGGCATTCGTGGGTTTTCGGGTGAAGAACGAGCATCAACCGGCCTCGCCTTTGGGACCTTTTTCTCCTACGTATTTTGGCCATGTGTAGCCTTAGGCGATCTAACCTCTACCAGTGTGTGACTCAAATCAGCGTCAACACACTTTCAGGCGACTTCATTGGAACGAAGCAGAACAGATTTACTAAGGTCACCGATAGAGAGCCTTTGGTCGATCAACTTCCTGAGGAGGTTCACAAGATGCTAGAGGAGAGGGCGAAGGCATGAGTTGCTGCCGATTTGGAGTATGCCCTGACATGCTTCGAGATGGACGAGTAGGGAACTATCTAGAAGATCAAAGATGTCAACTTCAATCCTCTTCCTACTACATCTACATCTAATGTAAAAATAGATCAATCTCTCTCTAGATCTAGTATTACACACTATGAGTTTGCCAATATGATTCATGAGTTTTTTTTAAATCTTTATAATTTATAAATTTAATAAACTCATGGTGTTGGTGTTTTGTAAATCGGACTGGTAAACTTATACGATTGTCGCGCTGTTCTAGGAAGATGATGGTAGCATCCAATAGACACGATGATTTATACTAGTTCAGACCGAAGCCCTACATCTAGTCTCAAAGATGATCGAGTGCGTGTTCCTCACTTGAATACTCTGAAGTTCTTATAATGGGGGGTGCAAGAATGGTGATAGAGATGGAAGGACCTATGCCAGGTGAAGGGCTGCCCAAAGAGAAGCTCCAGGAGCCCTACTACGATGAAGAATGAATGGAATGGTAGATTATTCAGAATCGTGCCCGAGATGGGTGCCCTAGCTACCCTTATATAGAGTTCCAGGGCAGGGCTTGTACAAAGAGGAGGTTCTCCCGACCGAAGGGTCAAGAGCCTGAGGGAGGTCCTAGCTAACTTGGCTTATAAGCTACGCTGTCTTCTGGTGCACGTCCGGTCGTGGCTATCGTCATGGTCTTCTGGCCGCGTTGTGATAGGGTGTGGCGTGGTGCTACTGTGCCTGTCGTGGTGCACTATAGCCTCGATGGTGGTTCGTCAGCCATCCTATGCAACACGGTGTCCGTCGTGGTCGTCGTCGTTGTCTCCTGGTTTCTTGGGGCACAGTACAAGAGTTGGTAGCCGCCCTTAGATCGTCGATCACCAGGTCATTACTAAGGAGCTGGGGCCATGATCCTGATCGTTGGGGTCATGTCTCTCGTCGGCTCGGGTGGCCTTTAAGTCAAGGCCCCCGTCATGATTCTCATCTCGTAGTGGGTGAGATCGTTCATGCATCTTGTCGGTCCATATCTGGCCGATGGTCATCGTACCTGTCGTCACCGCCTTGGGGCGGTGTTGTCTTGTTCGATCTTTGTGGCGCATGGCTGGCATATGACCGAACCGAGGTGACAGCAGTCCCCTCGGTCCTTGTGGGTTTAGTGTGGCATGCTTGCTCTTGTCAGAGCAGGCGCGTCTTGCTACGCTTGACCTCCCCCATCCCTTTTAGGCGTCATGACGGGGGTGAGGTCTGCGCCTTCCGTGTACCGTGTGGCTAAGGCAGGTGGAAGAGGTCGGGGATGACCCCAACCTTGGTGCCTGGCCTGCTCCGCACGACTTTCGCTGGGCCTCGGTCGTTCGGGCCTTTGTCAGCCATTATGTTGCTGGCCGCGTGGCCTACTAACTAATCAGTGCCTTGAGACACCCCGGGGTTACGACCCTGACACATGGATAGCTATAAGAAAAAGGGAGGAAAAGAAGTCTGAATTTTCTGTGTTTTTCTCGTGATGCTTTTGTTAGCACATCGGTCTTGGTTGCTGGTCAATCTCAATATGGGGTGTCATTTAGCTTTTGCGAGAGACAGACAAGCTATGCATCGGCTAGCCAACCCAAATTGGTATATTTGGCGTCTAGAAGCGATAGAGCTAATTTAGGAGGGTTTGGTATAATTTTACCAATGGCTACCTTTGCGCATTTGTCAGTTTCTACCACATAAGCCAACAGGTACATATATAGTGTATACTAACCAATATATGATATTAATAATAATGGAAACAAATTAAACCTATCTTCAGCCCATTGGTTGTTTAGAGATCTCTACCGGTTTCCTAATAATATATTCCGAATATGTATGCATTGGGGGTAATTCAATATTTTTTATGAATATTTGGAGAGTTGCTGCAAAAGTAGCCATAGAGAGAGCTGTTTTTTCAGGGGAGATGGATAGAACTGTTGAAAATGCTCTTAGAGCATCTCCAGCAATGCTACCTAAAACACACCCCCTACTTCTCTGTTTAGGTAGCTACTAATTTTCATACTACTCATATTTTGTGGTTTACTTCAGTAACACTACCTAAAATAGACCCTAAATCCATCCTTGCAGAGGATGACTTGTGGGACCGACCTGTCATCCTCTTCCCTATCTCATGGCCGAACTCGGCCATCCTCGTCAATCGCATCTCGGGGAAGGGGAGCCGCCAGGAAGCTACGAATCTCCAATCGGTAGCGGCAAGGACTGGGGAAGCCGTGCTAGGCAGGGCGCTTGGCATCGGGCACTGCTGCCACGCCGGCGTCTGCCACGGCTACCGCGCAAGGCAAGCCATGCCGGGAGGGGAGCCATCGCGTCGGGCATGGCATAGTTGGCGGCCAGCACCGGGGAGGGGAGCCGCCGCGTCGGGCTTGGCCGCCGGCGTCGGGCTCCTGCCACGCCTGGGATGGCCGAAGCGGACGTCGGGTTAGGGCGGAGGCGCGCATGGATCGGGGGCGGCGCCGATGGCAGCCACGGTTGAGGCCGCTCGAGTCGAGCATGGGAAGGAAAAGGTCTAATCCAGATTTTGCACGGTGGAGTAGGGGCCCTCAGGAATAGAGGGTGGAGGGAGAAAAGTAGGGAGCCAACAAAAGGAAGGGGGTATGTTGGAACTGGTTTTTTTTACCCCACTACTTAAATCTAAAATAGGAGCTTAAGTAGAAGCATCGCTGGAGATGCTCCCAGCACGTAAGTACACCTCCACCTAGCCCATTAGGCGGCCCAACCAGCCAAGCCCTTGTTCTGGCCCTCGCCTCCCCATCAGGGCCCAACCAGCCAAGCCCATTAGACGGTTCAACTCTCATCCGCACTAAGGCAGCGGACAAACCGCACAGGCTCCCGCCGCAGCAGCACAGTCTCGTCCCCTTCCGCTCGGCTGCCCCCGTTCAAAACCCTAGGCGCAAGACGCGACGGTGGCGGCGGCCGGTGGGGCAAGCACGACACCGAGTGGCTTGCGCAGCGCAGGCGCGCGGTCTTGGCGTTGGCGGTTCGCGGCGACTAAGCGTCGCGGAGGGCCGCGTGGCACGGGCACGGCGGGCGCCGGTTGTGGGTTCGTCGTTCCCTTCCTTATCTCCTTCCCTCGCACAATCGAACAAGCAAAAGCAAGGGGCCAAGGGCAAAGCTCAACGCTGAACCGATCCCTCAAATCGTCCTGCCCTCGATTTGAGGTCGTTCAGGGAAGGTGAGGTCGTTTGCTTGGCTCCTTTTTTTTTTAGTTTGGTGATTGCCGAGCGCGCTGTGAGGAGCTGATGCGGAGCTCTTGATACCTTCTTGCAGCTAAGGTGTCGCAGCTGCCACCGCGGCCCCGACGGACGCCCGTTCAAGCGTGATAACACCTGACGAAACCGATTGCCCAGGCCTACAGATAGGAGAGCGTCAGAGAGATGGGGCGGCCTTACGGGGTGAAGGGACGGAAGAAGAAGCGCAAGCTCGAGGAGGCGGCGACCTCTGATGCTGCCCCGCCCACTGAAGAGGTGGAGGAGCTGCCACCGCCAGAGGAGGCCGGTGGCGAGAAGAAGGGAAACGAGGAGGAGGAGGAGGCAGCGGCTGGGGAGGAGGGGCATGCTGCGGTGGACGGGCTCCCAATCGTACCCAGAATGGTTGATGGGAAGCGACGGCCTGGCGCCATCTTCGTGCTCGAGAGGGCCTGCCTCGAGGTCGGCAAAGTCGGCAAGGTACAGTGGCTCGGCTGCATCAACCATCAATAAATTCTTTTTTTTCTTGTGCTATTCCTGTTCCAGAACAAATTCAATTCTGGCTTCTTTGGATGCTCATTTCGAGTTCAATCCTGCCCTTAGCTTGGAGGGATTTGTACAAGTGATTTATTTATCGAGGTGGTTCTACTGTTATTAGTAGGAAAAAGGGCAAAAACGTAGTAATTTTCACCTTATCATGAAACTGAAATGTGCACCTTGCTGTGACAACTTCGCAGAATGTGGAAATTGATGAAAGAAATCAAGGATGCTAGAATATCATTGGTTAGTATATTTAGTGTATACCTTGTACCAGGAATGCTCAGTATCTTTGTGATTATGCAAGAATAGATAATTTTATTGTTGGCTTGGAGTGGACCCTGTTGAGATATTGGTGACATCTTGTAGGTGTATTGTCATAAGTTTAATTTGTACAGGACCAATTGTTTTCTTATGCTTGCATGGCACATATGTGAATAACTAAAAGCTCTTAAACAAAAATGTAATTTGACTTGTAAGATTCTCATAGAATAGATTGGAAATATTGTTGATAAAACGCAAACACTCCCCAAGGCTTCTTCAAGATAAAAGAAACATGGAAACAGCAAGACCTTATACTCTTACATTCCATGTTTTTGAGAATGTATCAAGTCAAACTTACAGCAAAAAATAAATTAGCCAGCAAAGTTGCACAGTAGAGACTGCCTAACACCTAAAAAACAGTACTTCCCAAATGTCAAAATATAGTGTACTTTGACCATCAATTATTAAAAATATATGTATGTTCAGTGCACAAAAGGTGCATGAATAGATTCTTATTTCACAAATGTTGTAATGAACATTGGCTTTGTAGTAATTGATACATATTGTAAGCAAGATAAGATCATGGTCAAAGTATATCTTGGAAGAGTTTATGGAGTACTTAATTAACAACATTAGTATACAAAAGTTATACTTCTGTACCATTGTTGATGAACATGCCAGTGAATCCTTGGGGTCAATATTGACTGTACTGTTAAACGAATCAACATGGCATGTACTGCTTGGGACATTAGTAAATGGTGGCTTGTACTTGCTGTTATCGGTGTCTCTATGCACTGCTGAATATTTTATCTCTTCATCGTGGTCCAAGTCATCACCCAGGAATAAGCCTCTGCATATGAGGCCTGTCATTTTCATTCTTCAGTTTATGGCTATAGCCTATGCAGATCTTTTCCCAGCAAAAGGTTGTTGCTTGCACATCTTGAATTCTAGTGTTAAGTAGATGTTTTTTAATATTATATAGAAGTGCGCACAGAGCGGGAGCTCTCTGCACTGGGTACGCCCTTTTGTCAACTAGAATACTATTCACTTTAGAGTAGACTTGGTGTGGTCTATTGTTTAGAGATTCTTCTATCTTTCTTGTAAAAAGGCATATTTATACTTTCCTAATTTGCTATCCTTTACCATTGCTAGTATATCCATTTTTAATCATTTAAATGGTTCAGTTTTATGCAGAAAAAAAAAAAATCTAGCATAACATCTGGGATGCTCTCTTTTGAAACAAACGGTTATCACCTTATGGATATTAGTTTGACCGTTTCTTTTACCATTCTGTGCAGACTATGCAAATCTTGAACTCAGATGATCATGCAAATTATTTGAGGAAGCAGAATCGCAATCCTGCAGACTATAGACCTGATATAATTCATCAGGTAATGTAAATTTCTTGTTGCCTTAAAATATTGAAAATACTGGAAGATGAATAAAAAACACTCCTCTTTTTATTTGAATTTGATTCTCAATTATTTGCTTCAAGTAAATGGGAATCAAGCATTTATTCTATACCCAATTATCAAGTGCTTTCTTTTAGTAGTTCCATTTTTCAATTGATCACCCCTGCATCCTGTGCTATTTCTTAAAGAAAACATCAGTGACCTAGTAAAAAATAGTTGATTGGGCCTACCAACAATAACTCAGCTCATTCCTTTCTGACAGACATCCTTTCCAACTTGTTGTTAATGAGTTTGTCTCAAAAATGTTTTGCAGGCTCTACTAGCAATATTTGATAGCCCTCTGACTAAGGCTGGAAGGTTACAGGCTGTTTATGTGAGGACTGAAAAGGGAGTATTGTTTGAAATCAAACCTCATGTCCGCATGCCAAGAACGTTTAAACGTTTCTGTGGTTTAATGTGTAAGTTACTAATAAAACTCTTATACCTTCTGTTTCTTATGTGTTTCTGTTATTTTAATAATTGCGCTGATTGCAAGTACTATATAATATGGCAGCACAGTTGTTACAAAAACTGAGCATTACGGCAGTTGGGAAGCGTGAGAAGCTTCTTAATGTTGTTAAAAATCCTGTTACCCGCTATGCTATCTACCTGTTGGTGCACGAAAGATTGGTGAGAGTCTATTGTTTAATACGACATATTTCATATCCGGTAGATATGCTAATTGATACATTTTTTATACTTATTAGGTCTTTCATTTAGTGCTGAGAAGTCAGTCAACTTGTTTGACTATGTTGCCAAATCCAGTGATGATGAACCCCTTGTGTTTGTGGTGAGTAACTGTGCTTGTAAGCTGGACTATTTTGATCCCTTGTTAATGCTTGTACGTAATCCCATACTGTCTGCACATCATCTCCAGGTTGGTGCCATGGCCCATGGAAAGATTGACAAGGAATACACAGATGATTACATACAAAGTAAGTAACATTTAGTTGATATGATAAAAAAAAAGTTATGCTGAAAAATTAGACCAGGGTGACATTTTATTTTCTTCCATTAACCGTGGTTTAGTTGTTAATTAGTGCCCACATGCACATGTAGCAAATGGCCTTAACTTGGTAGCAACTTGGGCATGGCCAGTTTGGATCAAAATATCATCCTGCTTCTCACTAGATTGATTTGCTGGTGTTGACATCTTATTTAGAGAATGAGAAACTTGCAAATATAAATGTCCAAAATTATATACTTTGATGATTACATTGCTTGGACAAAGGGACAGATTTTGTGAAGACTGCAATGTCTGCATATTATTTATTTATCTGTATCTGTTTTCCTTTCAACCATAGTGACCACTTCCCCGTTTATGCAGTTTGCAACTACCCTCTCAGTGCCGCCTGCTGTTTAAATCGGATATGCAGTGCCCTGGAGCAAAAGTGGAACATCCAATGAGGATCTTTTGAAACAAGCATCGGAATCATGTTTTTTTTGTTACATACAATTAGCTAGTAGCATTGCATGATTCTCCATATTTCATGTACTGCCTTCTTTTTATCTACAACACCTCAAGCTTTGACTGTTTAAATTTTAAACCAAATGTTTCAGTGTAGCATTATGTGGTGTTTTAAACATCAACGCCGGTGCTTATGATTCATGGCCCTAAACGGTTGTTCAAGTCATTTTGGCAAAAAAACCTGAGTGTTGTGCGTAAAGACATCAAACTTGGTTTAACTCGCACATCGCTGTCAGATCTTTATATCTCTTTGTTCGGGTATAACTTGAACGCACACAATTCAAACATTTACACTACATGTATACATGCTTGCGTGTCCGTACATACTCAAAGAAGAGATTGGGAGTCATGTCGCCTCGGGAAATGCGTAGTACCACCGCGTACCTTGTGTGTACTCTAAATTTTTTGGAAAAATTTCTAAAAAAAGGTGCAATCACAGGCCCATTCGCAGATCTTTATATCTGGTCATGTAGTATATCGCAACAATTTTAAAAAGCAGGTCTGTTCATTTTATTTTTCTCTGTGCTCCCTGCCATTGGCTGTTTCTAGTTGTGGTTTCTCTGCAATGCACAGCAAAAACTGCGGTTTTGTGGATCACGAGTTGTGGTATTTTTGTCTGCCATGGAAGAATTTGTTAATTTTCATTAACAGCGTTGTGAAAATGCTGCACGATGTCCCTACACAGGGCTAAAGGATGCTAGTCCAGTTGGTTAGCAGTTCCGGAAGCACCCCTCAGGTCCTGAGTTCGAATTCTCATGGGAGCTAATTTCAGGCTGAGAGTCTCTAAAAAAATCCCTTCGCTCGCCCCAGGCCAAAGCACAGGTTAAAAGACGATCCTTCTCATAGGTGGCGGCTCCTGGAGCTCGGGGATTTTCTCGATCTGTATGAAGATCTTCTTCTTAATCACAATACCGTGGGGGCGGTCAGGACCCCCGCTGATATCCCTACACAGGGTTGATCCGCAGAGAAAATTGGTTCCTGCGAATGGTTTGCTTTTTCTGTCTCCCTTATTCATTGGAAACGAGATCGCTGCAAAAGGGATCATTTGAAATTTCATGTCCTCAATCAAACGTTGCTGAATTGGATATACAATGCAAAATACAATGTGAAAAACAAACAATGAACTTTTTTGGGACCTTAATAACTGCTCCCTTCATCCTAAAATATAAGGTATGATTTAATTTGGTGTGGTTTTCAAAATCACGCTTTAATCACTAATTCTTCTTATTATCATTTGTGGCAACAAAAAATTAATCATTAGAGAGTATATCTAAATGCAAATTTAATGCAATTACTTTTGTAGCACACTCTTTATATGATTAGACTAATTATTGTTTAAAAATTACAATGTTTTAATTTTAAAATATACATGCACACTTCATATTTTGAGACTGAGGGAGTAGAGCCACGGTTTGCATCCTACTTTCCAACTTCAACGTTCACACAATAAATATACGCAAATATTAAATGTGTCATGATTTTCCCAATTATATTTTAAATAAAAAACTGTAATGTCATGTTCATCGAGGTCAACCAAAGCGTGTTCGACAGTTTAAAAGGTCCCATCCCCACTTCAACTTGAAACTTTACAAATTATAAATCGTTGAGAATCAGCTGCGAACAGAAACGAAGCATGCACATGCACACTGGAGCAACTACCTGCACATCTCTTAAGGAATACACACAAAATACAATTGAGATTTAGCTGGGCTGGGATCTTCGTTGTCATATTCACAAAATATTCATGGGGACTGCTAAACGTGTTTACAACTGGATTCTTACAATTACATCCATTACGGTAACTAACCTGGCAGCACCTTGTCAAGGTAACTGTCCATGATCTCTGATACTGTCTCCAAGAACGTTACCTCGCTCGTCTCTGGAAGAACATAGTCCTCTGCTTCCTCCATCAGAGACTCGATTTCAGATTTTCTCGTCACCACTTCTCTGCACATGATGCTACCAATGTCGTATGCAGTGAGGCCCCTCTCCGCACCCTTCTTCAGGAGCATGGTGCTGACGTGAAGAACTCGAGCGCACTGAGGAGACAGCTCCCACCCATGGAACTTGAGGAGGGCAATGTCTTCAACAGCATCTAGCGACTTGATGTATGCTAGGGTTTCAGTGCTGAAGGGCTCGTGAGCTTGAGGCCAGTACAGCCACTCAAATGTACAATCTTCAAACTGCATTAGAAAAAGGGCAACAAAACTTTCATTCATCTATTATTAATTATTAAAAGGTAGATCTTCAGACAGACCAACTTAACATGGCAATCTGACGCTGCTAAGTTAACAGCTTCTCAATCTGATATTGATGTTTGGAACAACTAACAGAATTAAAGTTATATAAGAGGCATAAAGCAGTATTCAGATGTGTAAGGCTACATATACAGCACATAGACTGGATGTATCAAATAAAGAAACACAGACTTTATAGTTTGTGCTGAAAAAGTAAAACACATAATATCAACAATCACTTAATTATCTTCTCTGGGAAGCAGTATCCATGATCAATTGGAACCAACTTCAAGCGATCTCCGTCTTGGCACACCAGTATGTTCCGTGCAGGACGATCGGCATTCGCTAACCTAATATCTAAAACGGCAATTTTCTGAACCTCCTTGACAGGAAAAGCTTGAGAGCCCATATCCTCACAACTTCCAAGATTCTACACAAACATTTGCAATGATCCCATTTTAATCTCCTTCCCCTTATGGAAAGAACGAACCAATGCAGTGGGAGGTACACCAGAAAATCCAGCAGCACCATCTGATTTGCATCCATCAATTGGGTGGTCCAGAAGATATGCTGCAACCTCCCTTAATGCGCCTTCCCCGACTAGTGTGCCCCTTTTCAACCCCTCACCATCAATTGACAAAGGAAGGCCCCTGGGGTTATTTTCCGCCATTGGTTCCTCATCTATAGGCTTGAACACGGCAACATTGCTTTCACCTGAATTATCCTTCATAAAATAGACACCCCCAGATCCTTCTGCTGACATGACAGGAAGGTATCCATTTTCTAGACCACCAATTGTTGTGCTAATCATTTCCATAAGGATTAAGTCAACTTTTCGCCCCTCAACTATTGTGTTGGTCTACTTTTAACCCCTAGCTACAAAACCGTTTAGTACCGGTACCCCAACTATCAAAACCGTTCACTTTTAACACCTGGGCGGGGCAATGCTGTTTTGACCGACGTTGAGCGGTTTTGACCACGCCCCCCTCTCCACGCTGCACAGCCTGACAAACCGATGTTGAGGTCTCTGTTCTTCCCTGCCAGTTGCTCGAAACCGGGAAGTGCCTGAATAAAGGTTGTAGTTCTAAGTGCAAGCTTGGGGCTAGTAACTTGAACGGGCTAGAGTGCCACAGTGAAATCTAAGAAACACGCACGCCAAAAATCGTGCAGCACTCTGTTTCGGCCGGTGTCCGCGGTCACCGCGTCCGGTCGTCGAGGGCCGAGCGCCTGCTCGCCCTGCACCGTGCTACCTCGCCGCGGCTGGATGAGGTCCTCCTCTCTGATGTAGCTGAAGATGTAGTCCCAGCGGCCACAGTTGAGCCCCGCCGAGTGTTCGCGTAGCTCGTGCAGGATCTCGTTCATCTGGAAGACCGCCGGCACCATCTCCACCAGCACCGTCGCCCGGATGCTCCCCTGCTCGATCCCAGCAACTTTCTCGGCTCCCTGGAACACCCCGTTCCAAATCCTCACTTCCCTGCAAGAGACGACGAGCGAGCGTCCAGTGAGTCACGTCACTGCTGCGCACATCTACGTGTGTGGTGCACCGTGCACGCACCACCGAGGCACGTGTTCATATGGGCCGGGCGTGTGGCACGTACTGCCACGCACGTACCTAGAGTGCTCCATCTTGGGCAGGTAAAAGAATGGGCCGAAGTCGACGAGGCAGCCGATGGCCGGCTCGCCGTCGATGAGGATGTGCGCCTCGGGGAGGTGCCAACCGCGGGGGCGGACGAAGAGCTTGGCGGTTCGGTCGTTGAGCTTGTACTCCCGCCCGCGCGCCGCGTCGCGGAAGCTGATGGTCCCAGCCACGGCGTTCCACAGGTTGACCTGCCCGTGCATTAGGTTCTCCCACGTCGGCAACAGCGCGTCCTCAAAGTCAGCCTGCCACATTTTTTTCTCGTCGTCTCAGCTCAGAACGGTCGACACATCACATGTGCTTCATCCATCCATCCATTCACCCGTTCGTATGCAAGCCAGAGCCAAGTTTGCACGCGTGTGTATGCTTACCATGAAGACCTTGGCGCTGGAGTTGAGCGCGTCGATGACCATCTTCCGCGGCTCGGCGGGGCCCGTCATCTCCACGGTGCGGTCGGCCACGGCCGACGACACGGGCGCGCACGGCCAGTCCCCGTCGCGCACGAGCCTCGTGGCTAGGTCGAACAGCGGCAGCTCGCCAGCGTCGTACCGTCGCTGGGCCTCCCGCCGCTGCTCCATGGCGTAGCGGACGGCGCCGCGGAACTCGCGCTGTAGGCCGGCCACGAAGGCCAGCGCGTCGCGGGTGAGGATGGACGCGAACTCCAGGTCGTATTGGCCCCGGCGACGCCGCGGGGCACGAGGGCGCCAGCGTCAGAGAGGAGGACCTCATCCAGCCGCGGCGAGGCAGCACGGTGCACGGCGAGCAGGCGCTCGGCCCTCGACGACCGGACGCGGTGACCGCGGACACCGGCCGAAACAGAGTGCTGCACGATTTTTGGCGTGCGTGTTTCTTAGATTTCACTGTGGCACTCTAGCCCATTCAAGTTACTAGCCCCAAACTTGCACTTAGAACTACAACCTTTATTCAGGCACTTGCCGGTTTCGAGCAACTGACAGGAAGAACAGAGGCCTCAACATCGGTTTGTGCAGCGTGGAAAGGGAGGCGTGGTCAAAACCGCTCAACGTCGGTCAAAACAGCCTTGCCCCCGCCCAGGTGCTAAAAGTGAACAGTTTTGACAGTTGGGGTACCGGTACTAGACGGTTTTGTAGTTAGGGGTTAAAATTAGACCAACACAATAGTGGAGGGGCCAAAAGTGGACTTAATTCTTTCCATAATAACAAGAGAAAGCTTGACCTTTCTATTAACAATAATCGGCTCAACAGTAGGATGCCTGCAACTATCTGTGTCTATATGGTTCATGGCATCGATTTGAAGGTTTCCGTTTTCTTTGGGAATAACAACCTTTACAACAGTTTCCTTATCAATATGTTTCGTCTGGACCTTTGCTGCCTGGTTGATGAACAAGTGAATCACTGCATCGCCTTTTTTGGCAATATCAGTGATCAACTGGTGATCCTCGAGCTCCTTGTCGCCAAGTACAAGCTTTTGATCCTTCAGGCTCTCTATGTGCTCCCCGGTCTCAGCAGCAATCATGTTCTTGAGATACCCAACTTTGTGGGCACTCTCCACCTGGAATCGAAACTTCTTCCCATGGGCAGTCTCGATTACAATCTCATGGAGTTCAGCTAACCAGACAACAAGGTGAAGAACATTGCCATCAGCAAGCCCATAGTCTCTGACACGGGAATTGTTGTGTGAAAGCTCATGCCCGCCAAACAGCAGCCTCTGTTTTGTAATGACAAACCCCTTGAACCGCTGGATTAGGAGCTTGACAGAGGCGACAGACTCTGAATCCAGGACCCGGATCGGCACCGGTGGCATCCCAGGCATGGCAAGAAAAATGAGAATCGAATCCAGTGGCTGGAGTCCACCAAGCAGGCATTGTGGCACAAGAGCAAGATGGTCCTGCAGGGGGCTGAGAGTTGCAACGCCGGCCGACATCTTCTCTGCTGATTACCAACCGGCGCCACCACGCCAAGGAGTTGAGAAGTCAAGCACTAGTAGAACCTAAGGCCAGACTATTTACTGATTATTACTGTACACTTTGTAGTGTAACCCATTTAGATCACGAGCCTTAGGGTTTCCTCCTGCCCTAGGGTTTCCTCCTGTTAGCAAGGAAATCCTAGGCACTACCAGAGATAGCTTCTTTACCGAGTGCCTCAGGCACTCGGCAAAGGCCGATATACACTCGGCAAATCTTTTGCCGAGTGTTACACTAGGCAAAGGGCGCTAGGTAAACAGTTTATCGGCAAAGACCTCTTTGCCGAGTGCACTTTATCGGGCACTCGGCAAAGGCTTTGCCGAGTGCCAATCCGACACTCGGCAAAGAAAAGTGGCCATGATGGCGAGCGCCACCGTGACGGCGGCTTTGCCGAGTGCCAAGGTCAAGCACTCGGCAAAGGTCCTCGCTTTGCCGAGTGTCGTTGACTTAGACACTCGGCAAAGGTGGCCACTTTGCCGAGTGCCGCCGGAAAGACACTCGGCAAAGGTGGTCACTTTGCCGAGTGCCTGACCCGTGGCACTCGGTAAACCTCTGATGTTTGCCGAGTGCAACGGCCTTTGCACTCGGCAAAGCATGTTCCCAGATAGTTCCCAGGTAGTCACTTTGCCGAGTGTCATGGCCATTTCACTCGTAATGCATGTCCACGACGAGTTTTTTGCAGCATTTGGTAGCCACCGCATCCGCCCTGGCCTCATGTCCGTCCTGACATCTAAAGAAATCCTGCATACAAACACGATATATCCATTCATTATTTCAAGAATGTATTGAGCAATGTAGTGCGAGGAAGACTTACCCACAGCTCTTGCTTCACCCGCTCCGCCTTGTTGTTGAATACCCTGCGGGCCTAATCTGTAGCATCAAGGGCGGCGGCGTAGTGGTCAAACGAGTAGGCCGGCCCCGTCACTCTGGCATACTCAACTAGGGCAGGGAAGTGCTCCTTGCACAGAAGACCGAGGATGCTATTGACTTGGCGTGTGTGACCACCTCCACTCGCCACAATCGTCCAATTCCTGCCCAAGTGATTAAGAAAAATTATTAATTTCTATTTTGATTTTCAACATATCATATAAAGTAGTGATAACATCTAAAGTTACTTACTTTTCCCCCTCGGGTCGAATCGGCGGGCGTCTCTCACGAGGTATCGATCGCTGAGGGAGGCTCGCAGGACCTCGCAAGTAGACGCTCGACGAACTACAGGAAGCGGAACCCCCGCTGTCGCCTCGTCCTCGTCGTCCTCCTACACGTCCTCCTACGCCTCCTTGTCATCCTCCTGCGCCTCCTCGGCGTCCTCCTGGGGCACCTGCTCCTCCTCCTCCTCACGCGATGGGGCGGTAGGCGATGACTCCCTCCTGCAGCTGCTCCTCCTCCTACTCTCCCCCGGTGCAGTGGTCCTTGTCCTTTGGTACAAGGACGTTAGCTTCCTTATCCCGTCGCCTACCATCTTTGTTCAATCACCTACAATTAAAAAGAGTAAACCAATAAGCATAGATAAACAAGAAGTACTTAGAAATAGATGCAAAATAAACAAAACGTAATTACAAAATAACATAGTATTACATGTATTAGAAATAATCTTCATGATCGGGATTAGTTGGATCATAAGTCTCATCATCACTATCAATCATGTCGAAATAATCAACACTATCCGAATGAGCAATATTGTCATTGTCATTGTCTAAATGTAATCGCTCAAGCATTTGTAAGTCCTTCACATTTTGCACCTCATCTCCAGCGTCCTCTTCAATAATCGTTTCATTGTCTACTTCTATTCTGATCGCTTCGGTTAAGTCTATCTCAAACCTCCCTTCTAGTCCCTCTTCTTGAAAGAACTCTCCGTCATATGTGCTTGGGTCTAAGTTGTAATCTTCATCATTTGGGACAGGCACTTTACCGTGTGGCAATACACTGTGCACAATATCCCAACCCTTAAGATGCCTTATGGTTTGACACGCATATGGGAGGTAATAAACTTGCGTGGCCTGTTGGGCCACAATATAGACATCATCTCCTGGTAAGATAGAATCATGTCAAATTTCGACTAGCCCAAGATTAGAATATGTCCGTCTCGTTACTTCAGGATCAAACCAATGGCATTTGAATATGACAGGATTAAAAGGTTTGGAACCATGAAACTTGAGTTCGTATATTTCTTCAATTCTTCCATAATACTCGACCTCATCAATGCCGGGTGTAAAAACTCTGGAACTTGTGGTTCTTCGATTGGGCTGACTCTGCTCGTAGCTTGTTGTGTGAAAACGATATCCATTCACGTCATAACCAGAAAATGACCTAACCCTATAGGCAAAGCCATCAGCAACCTGTCTCAACTCGGCACGCATAGACGCATCCCTCTGGCCCTGCAAGCTCAAGCAGGATACATCGTTATATTATTCGCACGTATGATTAACTTGAAATGTCAAACTAAGTACGTGCTAAATTAGACGGTACCTTCCGTTTGAACCAAGAAATGAAATCGGGCATTCCATTTCCTGCACCCTGTCTAAGAAGGGTATCTACCTACTGTGGGGTAGGATCCCTTGATTGATGCCAGAATTCATGAAGAAATTCCCTGTACCAACGAGAAATAAGGGGGTTGGATGCAGAATAGTGACGACGTATTTAACAAGTTCGTTGAGAACTTACTGCATGTATGGCGCCACTTCATCAAGGTTGGTCAACACGTATAGCATGATATGGCACCACTCTTCATGATTCAAGGTCTTGGGGGTCGATGCACTTGCGCTTCTGAGTTGCCTCGGAAAAGGCTGAGGTTCGATTCATTTTCGCCAGCATTGTAACGAGGGGGTGGATTATGCACGCTAGGGAGGTTGTCACCATAGTATGTTGTTGTGAAGTTTGCCACCTCCTCCAGAATATATGCCTCTGCAATGGAAGCCTCAATTTTGTATTTATTTCTATATTTCTTTCAAAGAACCTTTAGACATCTCTCGATTGGATAGCACCAACGGCCCTACATGGGCCCCCCATTCGTGCCTCATACAGGAGGTGCAAAATCAAATGCTGCATCGGATTGAAGAAGCCGGGTGGAAAGATCTTCTCCAACTTACAGAGCAACACAGGTGCCATTCTTTCCAAGTCAGCAATCACGGTCCGAGATAACTCCTTAGCACAAAGCTGGAGAAAGAAATAGCTCAACTCTCCCAGCACTAGCCAGACATGCTCAGGGACATAGCCTCGAACCATCGTTGGAAGAAGCTGCTCAATCCATATGTGGTAGTCATGACTCTTCATCCCTAAGACTCACATAGTAGATAAGTTCACTCTCCTCCTCAGATTAGATGCATACCCATTAGGGAACATTAACGTCTGCATCCATTCTAGTACTTCCCTCCTTTGGGGCTTGCTCAAGACAAAATCGGCCTTAGGCCTTCTCCATGTCTTGCCGCGACTAGGAGGCTTCATATGTTGGTTTGGTCTATCGCATAACGTTGCTAGATCCACTCTAGCCTTAACGTTGTCCTTTGACTTGTCAGGAATGTCCATGATTGTTGCCCAAAGTGCCTCGGCGATATTCTTTTCAGTGTGCATTACATCAATGTTGTGTGGAAGGACAAGGTCATCAAAATAGGGGAGCCGAGTCAAGCCCGACTTATGAGTCCACATATGTTGCTCTCCATATCCCACAAAACCATCTTCTAGATTGACCACGAGACCATCTATCTGTTCACGAACCGTGGCACCAATCATTATCGGTGGTGCAGGGTCTGTCACTACGACACCTTTCGTAAAGTTCTTGATGTCTCGTCTGAATGCATGGTTAAGATGGAGGAATTGCCGATGTTTGTCAAACAATGAATACTTACCACCCTTCTGCAACCAAATGAACCTTAGACCTTCCTTGCATACTGGACATGGCAACTTCCCGTGAACACACTAGGTGCAGAATATCCCATATGCCAGGAAGTCATGCAGGGAGTAGTAGTACCAAACATGCATTTTGAAGTTTTTCTTTGTAACTCGGTCATATGTCCATACCCCTTTCTCCCAAGCACGGACCAATTCATCAATCATAGGCTCCAAGAACACACCCATATTATTCCATGGGTGTCCAGGAATTATCAACGACAAGAATATGTTCTGTCGTTGAAAGCATAAGCAGGGGGGGAGATTGAGGGGGATAACGAACACGGGCCAACATGTGTATGGGGCAGCCATTATTCCATAATGATTGAACCCATCTGTTGCCAGCGCAACACGTACATTACGAGCCTCTTTAGCTTTGTCATGATGAATGCCATCAAAGTGGGTCCATGCTTCACCATTGGATGCATGTACCATCCTGTCAGGATTGTATCATTTGCCATTTTTGTGCCATGTCATCTGTTTCGCGGATTCCTCGGTCATGTATAGCCGTTGGATCCATGGTATGAACGGAAGGTGCCATAGGATTGTCATAGGAATATCAAGCTGCCTCTTCTAGCCATCACCAGAATCTACCTCCAGGAACCTAGAGGATTTACACTTTGGACAGTACTTTGCTTCCACGTATTCTTTCCTAAATAGGACGCACCCCTTCGAGCAAGCATGTATCTGCTCATATGGCATCTTAAATGCATGAAGGAGTTTCTATGACTCGTGCATGCTTTTTGGTAGAAGGTGACCCTCTGAAAGCAGGCTGCAAATAACTATCAACATACCATCGAAGACGTCTCGACTCAGGCTATACTGGGACTTTAACGCCATTATACGTCCAATGGCATCTAGTTGAGAAACCTTTGTCTGGCCGTGAAGGAGTTTCTATGCCGCGGCAAACATGTCGTAGAACTCCTTTGCAGTTGCCTCTGGCTCCTCCTCCGTATGTCCTTCAGCGAACTGTGGCTCATGATAGTCATTTAACATGTCTGCTACCCCAGCATCAGCATCATAATCCTCGACGCATGGTCTCACCACCTCCTCTCTCATACGATCGGCTTCACCATGGTAGACCCACCTGGTATAGTCTGCCGTAAATCCATTCTTCCAAAGATGTTCCCCATGACCTTCTTCGTTTGTCTTTTTCTGTTTGCACATTTGCTGTAGGGACAACAAATTTTACTTGCTCCTTTAGCAGCCACGCCAAATGCCCGTTCCAAGAAAGCATCGGTCTTGTCGATCCATTCATTGGTGACTTGACCTTAACTTGCGCGGCCCGTGTACATCCACTCACGGTCCTCCATCCTCTAATATATATAGCGGCGAGTAATATAAACATCAATTGCATCTACACGACGTTCCTACTATCTAATAGGTGAGGATAGGTCCTAATTCCACGCGAGGATATGTAGGTGGGGTTAGTTTCCATGCTCTACTCCTATCCGAGACAAAATTTCGGTAGCACCTCCCCGCTGTTCTCCAAATACACGTCCTGCCAGGGAGATTGTGTATCCGGAGAACAACAGGGAGATGATGCCGAAACTCTGTCTCGGATCGGAGCAGACCATGGAAACTAACCCCACCTACGCATCCGCGGGCTATCCAAAAAACATGGATAATTCAAAACAGATACGGTTTTAGATATGGAAATATCTGCATATTTCCAACCGTATCTCTTTCGAACGGGAGACGCCTAACCTGGTTACGTGATCTACGACCATGATATGGAAAGAGGGGTTATACCTAGGGTGGCGGTAGAGTCAGGCTAGTGGGGCCGTGGTGGGTCGGTGCAGTGATGAGGCGACGTGGTGCAGGCAGACCCGCAGCGGCGAGAAAGGCGATCGAGGTCGCCGAGGTACTCCGGCTCCGCTCCGACAGACTCTTCTCTACAAAAAAAGAAACATAAAACTGTTAATATAAAATTTCGGCAGCACCTCCCCTGCATGGTGAGGTTTTCAAAACCTACAAGAAAACCAATGGCACGATGGCCGACATGCACATATATATGAACGGCACGATGGCCGACATGCACAAGATTATATCCAACCACATATATATAACAATGTCACAACCATTCATACGACTACCAGCACTGCTACTCTACCACTACTACTACCGCAACTACTAGTAATACTACGATGACGACGACGGTCGGGCATACCTAGTGGACGTCGTAGGGCGGCGGTGGTGAAGGGGCTAGGGCGTCGGTGGACAAGACGACGACTGAGAAAGCGCCGGGGACGCGCGGGCGTGGGCGGGGGCAGCGGCGGGGCTGGCGCCTCCTTCTTCTTCTTCCTCCTCCTTCTCTTCCTCCTTCTTCCTCCTCTCCTCCTCTCTTTCTCCTCCTCCTCTGGCGGCGCGGCGCGAGGGGCGGCGCGGGCGGGGGCAGCGGTGAGGCTGGTGCGGGCGGGGGTGGCGGAGGCGCTGGCGCGTGCGTGCGTGTGTGCGTGTGTGCGGTGTGTGTGGGCCGGCTGGGCCGGGAGGTTAAATCCCCTCTTTGCCGAGTGCCCCCGATCTGGCACTCGGCAAAGTTTTTTTATTTTTTTTAATTCTTTGCCGAGTGCCACCTGGCCAGGCACTCGGTAAAGAGGGTTTTTTAAAAAAAAACTTATTTTTTTAAAATTCTTTGTCGAGCGCCACCGGACTGACACTCAACAAAGAGGGGTTTTTAATTTTTTAAAAAATTCTTTGCCGAGTACCATCCGGACTGGCACTCGGCAAAGAGGGGTTTTTTCAATTTTTTTTAAAAATTCTTTGCCGAGTGCCATAGGTCCTGACACTCGGCAAAGAGGCTCCTTTGCCGAATGTCTTATCCTGACACTCGGCAAAGAGACTCCTTTGCCGCGTGTCATTTTTTAACACTCGGTAAACCATAATTTTTTTTTTACTTTTGACCTCCAAACTTTTTCTACAGTCCTCAGACAATACCTGGTACTCCATGTTCTAATGTGGCATATTTCTCGGATTTTTTCTATATTTCTTTAATTTATTTTATTTAATTGAATTTTCTTAGATAATTCAAATTACACACGGAGGAGTATAAAATCTGTCTTTACCGGTGTCGGCGCGTCGCGGTGGTTCTGGGACGAAGAAACCGCCCGGGCGTGGCGGATTGCCAGATTCCAAGGGAGGTTATTTTTGCTTTTGCAGTTAACATTAATACATATACTCAGGTGCCTACGGACTTCGTAGAGCACCCGCCACGTTTTGGTTAATTAATTACTCCACACGCATGGACGATTTATTTTGTGCCTCGGTGCTGTGATTATAGGGGAAGGGGATGCGGCACCATGACCGTTGGAGCCATAGCAGATTAGCAGCCATGCTGAATTTTTGGCTTCGAATATGCAAAGCTGGGCTTTGAACCAATGAATTGTTTGTCTAGAGTTGGGTCTGAGAAGCATGCGTACGGGGCCAAGCTCAAGCTATCTCGTCGGTCTCTTGGCGACGTAAAGGCTTGTTTCTCTGCCGACCTCGCTCCTCCCATGGAGAATCGCTCCCACCACTTCTAGTTATTTGCATTGCAGGTGAGGAGCGAAAAAAAAACCCTGCTGTCCCTGCTTCACCTCCTCTGCCTTTTCGTCTCGTTGCCTCCCGTGTTGTCTCCCTCACCTCCCTTGCCTCCCATGACGCTTCCGTCGACATCCTACTCTGTTGTGCTTGTTGTCGCCACTTCCCCGTCCTTGTTGAGACCGAGCCCACCATCGTTGAGCTTGTCGAGATCCATCCCACTGTCGCCGAGATCGAGGCCACTGTCGCTGAGCTCGCGAGGTCTAGCCAGTCATCATCGAGACTGAGACCGTTGAGCTTGTCGAGATCGAGCCTGTCGTCGGGGAGGTCGCCGAGACCAAGTATGTGCCTCCTCATCGCGCTTCACGGCTTGCCCTCCTCTTTCTTTGATCGGTTGGGAGTGGGAGCTGTTATGGGAGCTCCACCAAACGGCATCGGGAGCAATAGGGACCTCGAGTGAGAGTGGGTGGGAGTGGGTTGGGACCTCTTCTAAACTGACCCTAAAAGGAGTAGCGTGCTACAATGAACCTTGAGGTGGCTTAGCGCTCTCCTACGGCTATGTTAAAGGATCCCTAAATGAAAGTGAATTAAACTCTAAACATTCAAAACTACAAATCTTATCCTATGCGATTCTATTCATTTCATGCACGGTTAAACTCTAGGACAAGGACTAAAAAGATCACACTAAAGCTTTACTTATATTAGGGCCAACACACCAACTAACCCTCTAGTCGCCCTTCCTAGCCACCCTCGTGGTGTTAAGATGCTTGGCTAGGGTTGTAAACCAGTCCCCACAAGTAGGGATGAAACCAGATTGGATATAGACATATATCAGTGATCCTGCATTCTATACCATATCTTGTATTCTATACCATATCATGTATTCTATCCCATATTTTTTTCTTGGACCTTAGAACCAGATACAGATCATGTCGGATATTGATATTTATCTCATATGATCAGATTCGGATATAGTACATATATTAAATGTTCTGATGCAGATATGGATGGATATCGAGAAATATCCGTCCTGTTTTCATCCCTACCCGCAATGGCACCATGCATCCAAAATCAAAAATTTTCATCCTCATGGAGCCAGCCCTAGGCTAGCTAGCTTGATCCCACACTTAGTGGTCGCCTAGGGGTGCCAATACACACGTTCTGTGCTCCCACAAAGCGGGCTATATATGGAATCCAAATACAGTCCAACAAGACCAGGCCAAACTTATCCAAGCAACCAAATATCCCATGAAAGGCCAAACTTATCCAGTCCAATTTGTGCCATGGTTAAATCCTACAGGGCTAGCTAGGAAATAGCCAGGTAACCAATCACTACCTTAGTCATGGTTACACTAAAATATAGTCCTTAGTTGCAAATAGAATCGAGCTGGTAAAATTCGGGCCCTGTACCAAACTCTTAAGCAAGACCTACCTCTTTAGAAAAGCATAACTATAGTAGAGTATATGAATACCTAAATGGAACGCATGAAAGGATCGACATGAACTCATATTCATGTCGCGAACTGAGGATTGCCTCTTGTTTGAATCCGTAATTTAGCTAAGTTGTCTTTCATTGACCTCACTTAACTAAACTCCCCAACTCGAGCAGTCATCCTGGTCTACTACCCATATAGCACACTGTAACACCTTAAAAATTTGAATTTTTAGAAATAGAGCTAAAATGATTTAATTTAGAATTTATGTGCTCATGAAAACATAGGAAAATAAAAATTTTCATTAATTTAAAATTTATTATAAGGAGTAGCAACATGGATGTGCATACATGCTGGTGCATTTGATTCATTGCAATGAGTGGTTGAATCCGAAATGCAAAATGAATTCAAAATGCTTTTGAAATTGGCTTTGAAATAAAAGAAAAGAAAATTTAAAAATAAAAGAATTTAAAAAGTGGTAAAATTTATTTTTGGAAAAGTTACCAAAATTTCTCATTTTTATTTGAGTGAAAAGTATATTTAAAACCCTATTTGAATTTGATTTGGTTCATAATTGAATTTGGTTTTAAAAACAAAATAGAAAATGATTTGGAAAATGGAAAATCCTTCCCTTAATCTGGCCCGTGGCCTACTCCCTCTTTCCTTTTTGGCCCGAAGGCCCAGTCCTCCGCTCTCCCTCTTCCCGCGCCTCCGCTCATAGGCCGCGTCGCCCGCGCCTCCTCTCTCCCGCGCCTGGAGTCACTGCCACCCTAGGCCTACACGTCAGTGCTCTCTTCTACCTGACGTCACCGACTCGGAGTCTGCACCGCTGCCGGATTCCACTGCCGCCACGATCCCTCGCCTTGGCGTGCGCCCTAAGCTTTTTCCCCTCATAAAATCCGAGCGTCCGTGCACGCCGTCCCCATCCCAAACCATAGCTCGCGTTGCCTCACGTCTAGAGCTGCAGCATCGCCACGAAACCCTAGCTGTCGTGCTCGTCGATGCCCTGCCATGCTGCCTGACGTCGTAGCCTCGCCGTCGACCACAAGAAAGTCCTGCAGTGAGTTCGCCGTGCTCCCCTTGTTCTCTCGGTGTTTTCTTGTTTCGAACCGTGGCTCGTAGGCCATTTTCTGTGTTCTTCGACGTGCTCCGCGCCGTCAGCCATGGAAGCCACTGCGCCAGAGACACTATGCCGACCGGAGGAATCCTCCCAACCCTCGGTAGCCATTCGATCTGGGTGGAACGATCAGGATTAGAACATACCCCTTTGCACTTTAACCGGTCCACTGCAACAGTAGTAGACTAGGTCCACTAGCACAGTTTCCTCTCGAGTCCATAGCCGGTTCACAGCCTCCACCCAACCAGTTTATGCCACGTCGCTGCTGACCTGGTCACCCCCGACCCACCGCCACACTTTTGCGCTTAGCCCCCTTCAGTTTCGCGTAATCAACCCGTCATCCTGAGTAGTTCAAAAGTAATTAAAACTATGCCCCTAGTTTTTATGTTTTGACCCCTGTGTTTTCCAAAAATGACACTCATTCCATAGGACTATTTTAATTTGGTTTTTAATTATTTTTAATACGAAATTGATTTCAAAATATTTACAAAAATGCCATTGATCTTATTTTATGCGTAGTTTCTCCGTTTTAACTCTGATTTGACCCGTTCAAGTTGCGTTAGATTCATATTTTCATAATCTACATATTAGTAACATGTAAGCCACTGTTTTTAGAAATAAAATTTGATCATTTTGTTCTTAACTTCGAATAGTTATAATTTGGTCCCCGTAACTCTGATTAGCGTGATCTTCGCGTCTATGTGATCGTAGTGATGCGTAGAATCATGTTTCAAACTCTTCAACTTCTATTTCATTGATTGGTGTACTATTCTAATATAGATGTAATTATATGCTATGCATGCATGTGTATGGATGTTTGTGTGGTGTTCTACGATTACGTCCAGTCGGTGAGATATACGTGGTGATCAAGAAGAAGAAGAAGGTCGTTGAAGATTAAAGCTTATCGAAGGATCGGTGTTTTAAGGCAAGTATAACATATGATCTTTCTTGTTATCCTATACACCTTTAATCATTTAATTTATACTGCATGTGTGTATCTTGACTACCACTAAGGATTTCCTAATACTTTGTTACCCTGTACCTTGATACCTTTAGGGTATTGCATTGGGTAGTATCATGCTAGTGCTCAACTGAAGCCATGATCTTGTAACTTAACTAATGGTATATGCAATAAACACTAAAAGATGCCTTTTAGCAATATGGAACAAGGGGGCTAGAGCATTGGGCTATTTTTATTGTGCTCTAGATTCCTCTCCCTAAGAACTTATCTGTAAGCGAATATCTAGGACTTATAGTACAACTGTGAGGGCTATATGGCTCTACCTTTAGCTCAGTATGAGGACCTTTTCTAGCTTGTTAGAGGTTACCTTTATGGCGTAAGAATGGCTTGACGAATCGGGTATATGACAACCTCTACTCTTATGTGTATAGCCGTGATGGAATTATGCCATTCGATAGGGGGGTTTCTATATCTATCTGTCGAGTGAATCTAATGGACCTAACTTGTTAGACGAACCTTTGAAAGGCTTCATAGTGAACCCTATCGACCTTCCTTGGTAGTGGGTCAAGAGGCTGATCACCTCGGGCGAAAGGGTAAATCACGATTCACACTGAAAGTGTACAACCTCTACAGAGTGTAAAACTGGTATATCAGTCGTGCTCACGGTCACGAGCGGCCTTGGACCCTTACGGAATAGATGATGAACACTAATGATAAAGATGCTCACTAATGATTACTGTTTATGGTATTCATTATTCATGTTTACCTGATCATGTGTTTATATGGGCTTGTGAATAAACTTGTTGCCACCCAATTGCTAAAAGATGACTCATTAAAAGCTAATCGCAGTTAAACCAGTGTCAGCCTTTTGAGCCTCATGAACCCCATGATATATTTGTTGAGTACGACATGTACTTATGCTTGCTTTACTTTTTAAATCTTTGGAAAAATCCCGGATGGGTACCAGATTGCTAGAGTTTGAAGAAATTAGGCTTATGATCAACCAGTCAGTTGTCCTTGTGGAATTGGAGTCTTTACCCAAGGATCGGAGTTGTCTTTTCGCTGTTTGCTGTCTAAGGTTATATCCTTAATACTAAGTACATTATATATTGAGCATTGTATTTTGATATTACCCTTATTTATAGCTATATGTGAGATTTGACTTCCTGGGCTCACATATGGTGCTTATCTGGTTTTGTTCTTAAAATCGGGTGCTACACACATAACTATCCGAACTTCATCTAGGATCATTGTACGATAGGTTACACATTATGAGTCACACCAAGTTCACATCACATTTGAAAGAAAGTACTTAAGTTTACAACAAGTTGTTCAATGCTTAGTCATAAACCATACATTAAGAGTCTAGTAGAATTATTAACACAACACAACATAGTTTTTGATACACATTCATGGATGTGCCAGTCCCATGAACCTGCACCATGTAGGGCAATTGTCTACCACTCCTATCTGCTGAGGACTTGGGGCATAGAAAAAGCCATATGCTAGGGCTACCTCACCTAAAAACTCAACAAGCAGATGCATGAATACATGATTGTACTCAATAGGACTTACCCATATAGTAATAAGGATTATGCAATTAAGCTATAGCAAGGAATGCAGTTGGTTTTGCACAAAGACATTTCATCCATGAAGTAAAGTTACCTGTTCAACTAAGAAAGCATAGCATGGTTTGACATGTTCAAGCAATTAGCTAGGTGGAGCTTGATATGCCATGAGTCCTTCCAATCATCACTAGTTCAAATCTAGAAGAATAGAACAAACATAAATTCAAACTCTGCAAAGGGGTACACATTAACCCCACCAAAGACAATGGTCACAACCTATACGACCCGTTAATACATAAGGAATAACTCATATCTCAATCTTTCCCAAGTTTGACCAAAAAGCCAATGAACGGTTAGAGCATGAGCCAAGGTACTAGCTATCATAGGGTCGGAACTGCGATAAGCATTGTTGTTCGAGCTGGTGTCAGAGTACGTGTCTCTGGTGGCTTGGGTGGACTCAAGAACACAAGAATCACAGAGGGGACGCAATGGTTTATCCTGGTTCGGACCAATCGATGCCCTACATCTAGTGGTTGATGATCCTTATACTCAAGAGCACCCAAAATCGGGGGTTACAATTGAGTGTACAGGAGAAAGAGAGAGATTTGGTAGCGGGTTAGCTTGGTGCTAATCCTAAGGTTGCCTCGCCACCGATGGAGCCTTCCCCTCGTTGGAGAGGAGGAAGACGACGGGTGTGGTGGAGGAGCTCTCGGTGCCCCTCTCTGGGTTGCTCTGCTCTCGATGCCGAGCAGGAGCAGATCGGTGAGGAACAAAATGATCTATCTTGGATCATCCTCCTTACCCCTCTGGGTTCCGACCCATCCCTTATATACCGAGATAGGTCAGGTACATGGCGGTTTGGGGGGAATGAGCCTATGGTTTACATGCGCTGGAGTCCAGGAGGATCTTGCAGCGGTGCTCTGTGGACCGTGGTGATGTCATCGAGCCGAAGAAGCTCTAGGCATCGTCCAGCTGCTCTGTCCCAACACACTGAGTGTCAGGTTGTGTCGGCTTGGATCAGTCTTCCCTAGGTGCGCCTTTTGGAGACTTCTTTGTGGCGAAGGAGGCCGGCTCGAGGGACTGACGTCCAGGCCTGGGAGCCCCCGAACCCCTAGAGGCCATGGAGGAGCTTGTCTTCTTGTGTCACGCTCCGTGCGTGACCCTGTTGGAGGAGTGGTTGATAGCGCTGCGCTCGCATGGCGGCGCCTGGGAGCCCCCGAGCCCTAATGGCTCGGGGCATGTCTCCTTGTGCCCAGGCCTTAGCTGGCGCCTAAGGTTGGGGGAAGGCCAAGGATCGGGTCTAGGCTTCTGTCGATTGGGAGCCCCGGGCTTGGGCAAGCCCCTGAGCGCTGAGCAGAGGCGGCAGGCTTACTTGGGCTTGGCCTGATCCTCTGACCTAAGGGTGTGTGCGAGCGTACCCAATGGGTATAGCCCCCAAGCCCCCGAGCGATCCTGGAAGGGTCGGTTGGGGGGGTCTCTTGGTCAGGAACCTTGATCCCGAGGCTTAACATACCCATATGTTAGGATCTCATTAGGTGCCCCTGACCCCTTCGTGGCCTCACTTGACCTGGTTCGTGATGGCAACGAAGGGCTGAATTCAATCTTCTGGTGACTAGACTTAGCCATGGCAGGGATGCCTTCCTTTGACTAGAGTGTGATGTCCTACGTGGGGCTCTTCCCTAGTATGACGGGGGTGCTCGGCTATCGGGGCTGAGCGATGGTGGTGCTGACCCTTCTTTTGGCCTATGTTGCAGGTGCCTGTGGCCTGAGCGAGGGTTCAGTGAACTCGTCTGGGAGTTGCTGACCTAGGGCCTGAGGGCACCCTCTTCTTTTGGTCTGGGCCTGCTTTGGGTCAGGTGATCGAGAGTGTCTGGGCTCTGGCTCAGGGCTACCTGATCACCCAGCGCGCCACGCCCTTCTAAGGGCTTCGGTAGCAGGTCCTAACCTTCTTGTGCTGACCCTTACAGCCATAGTTTAGGGTGCAGGGAGCGCACCGAGCTCATTGGGAGTCCTCGTTGGGTCCACCGCTCATTGGCTCCCGACACAACTTCGGAGAGTTGGTTTGTTTTGGGAGCGTGCCGCCCGGGTGCCCATCGATCGAGGGCTCGAGCTCTTCATCTAGGGAGTTGGCATAGCCCCCGAGGCCATCATGGGGCCTCCTTGTTAGCGGGTGAGGCGGCTTCTGAGCGTGCCCCGCCTTCTGACATCCTGCACATTCGGTTGATGGCGCCTGGGCTACCACGCCTGCTGGTGGAGTTATGGCTTGCACTCCCACGTCATCCCACCTCATCTGGAAGATAGGATGTCAGGCCATGTGGAGTAGATCTGGCGGAGGATAGGCTGCGGCACTTGGTGCGTGCGGATCTGAGCCATTGGAGGTGACCAATGGGCCCGAGGGGAGTTGGATCCCCTCAAGTCCCATGAGAAGGCGTGCGCGGAGTGGGTGGCACGCTTGGTGGAAAGTGGAGCGAGGACTTGACTCATTGTCAATGCCCTCCTAACTCTACCTTTACTGTGCAGCTGCCATCATGCAACCGCTCAGAGTGCGTTGCAGGGATTGAAAGGGCGCCTGGCCGATCCTTCTAGGGCCTTTTAGCCGTCGATGGTTGATCGTAGGGCCCAGAGCCACTCATAGCGCTTCGACTAGGGCTATAAAGGGGAGGCCTAAGGGCGTGACGTCTTCTATCCCTTCTCTGGCTCCTTCTCTTCTTCCTCTTAGATCCAACTCCTAGCAGCCATGGCGACAATGAAGTATGACACATCCCTCCGAGTGAGTCTAGCCCATTTTGCCAAGCGATCACTCCCATGAGAGTCGAAGGATCCTAGCGAAGGGAAGCCGATGGCGTGGCATGGAGGGGGATGTAGAACCACGGCGCTAGGCGAAAGTTCGGTGCCTCCAACGTGGCTAGTAGCCCAGGCGACCATGGTCTTCCCCTTGAGTGCTACTAGCGCTGATGCTTTCCCTATGCTGAGGCTCGCTGAGTCCTTGTCCCACTATCCTTCCCTAGAAAATGGAAGGATCCCAGTGACGTGGGTCCCCGGGGGTCCTTCCATTTTATCAATGGAAGAGCCACTGGTCCAGGGACTCGCTGGGTCTTTGCGCCGGTGAGCTCGTCTAGGAATCGCTGGCTCTGGGTGAAGGTTAGCCAGCACGGGGGTGCCCCTGACCTTGGTGCGTTCCCAAGCATTGATGGGTTAGGACGCTAGCCCGGCCTTCATTGTGCCTGTCTATGTGCTGCGGAAGCTCGATCAGGAGTCCTGATCAAGCGACCGCGGCTTTTGCCACCGCGGCAGTGGCGTTTGTAGCAGTTTTTACCACCATATATTGTAATCAGGTCATTCCCAATTAATGAAATGAAATTACTTTCGTTTGTAATTTCATTGCTCACAAGTCGTGCTCGAAGATTTAGGTCCCTCATTGGGATGGGATATTACGACAATGGCCTTGGTGGCCAAGATTGCTGCGCCCGTGCTGCTAGCGGGTGAGTCCATGAGAACCCTAGGTTTATGGTCATTCTGTGCCATGGTCATGTCCCCTAGAGGAGAGATCCTCAGCTTCCTGACCGAGCCACTCGTATAGTTCCTGAGCCCGTCTTTCGGTGCTCGGGGGCTCCTTACCTCCCTCGATGGGTCACCACGAGCGGCTCAATGTTGGTACTCGAACATCGCTCGATGGTTGGCCAGTTTCACTTCTGAGCACCCGACTAAGGCCTCTAGTGCCTGACCATAAGTGTCCCTCACACTTTTAGGTGCCTTGGGTAGCCTTGAAGCCTAGTGGGCCGGCCTTAGAACCCTCAGCGATACCCCTTCTGGGGTGTCCCTTGCCGTCGTGCGGTTGATAGGCATGATCCGTCTAAGGATCGGTAGAGACAGATAGATAGAAAAGAAACAAAATGGACACAAGAGGAGGGAAAGATGACATAGTTGGTAACGTGACTGTCGGGGCCATCCTGTTAGCGCTCGCCGATCTTTTGCTCGGTCCCTTTGTCATTCGGCTCGCTCCATCATCCTGACCTCGCTTGCCCAGGGGCTTCTAGTCATGGCCTTCCTTCAGAGAAAAGGAGCAACAGTTTGATTAGTTAGCCATTCCTTCGATACAGCCGAGCATCTACTGAAGTCGCTCAAGAGGAGGAAAACAATAATGAAGTAGGGGGAGCAGAAGGGTTGGGAGAGCAAGACATATCTTGGTTTTTTGTTGTTGAAGAGGTAGGCCGGCGAAGGAGGTCAGCCGGCGTATCTTGGCTCGGCGATGGCTTTCCCTTAGGGGAAAAGGTCGGAACTCACCTCGATTAGGCCAACCTCTTCTGGGGGTCGAGTGCCTAGATGGAGGGGCCATCCGAACCACCATTGCCACTAGTGCCCTTAGGTGCCTCGCTGACGCTCGGTCGGTCGTGCGCCACCGCTGCCTTGGTGGCTTCCTTCGTCGGGGCCTTTCCTACATCGCGGTTGGAGCTATCAAGATCACAGGGGGCAAATAGCATAGCCGCTTGGGTGACGTAGTCCTACTCATAGTAGTAGGCCTGCTCAAAGCTGCCCTCAACTGTGATGACCCCATTAGGGCCAGGCATCTTTAGCTTCAGGTAGGTGTTGTTGGGGACGGCCATGAACTTGACGAAGCATGGCCAACCAAGGAGAGCGTGGTAGATGTTAGGGAAGTCCACCACCTCGAAGGTGAGCAGTTCCTTCCAGAAGTTGTCCAGCTGGCCGAAGGTGATGTTGAGCTAGATGTGCCTAAGGGGCACCGCCTCCTTCCCCAGGACAATCCCATAGAATGGCGCCTTGCTAGGACACAAGCTAGTCCATGGGATGCCCATCTAGTCCAGGGTGCTAGCGTGGAGTATGTTGAGGCCACTGCCCCTGTCCACCAGCACCTTGGTGAGGCGTGTTTTGCCCATGATTGGGCTGACCATGAGCGGGTAGCGTCCCGAGTTAGGAACGCGATTGGGGTGGTCTCTTTAGTCAAAGGTGATGGCTGTCTAGGACCATCAGAGCCACGTCGGGTGGTGAGGGTGTGGATGACGTTCGCCTCCTGCTCGGTGATGTGGCGCTGCTGGCCAGACTCATATGCCTAGGAGCCAATGAAGATCATGAGGCAGTGATCGACCTCAGGAACTCAGGGTCGTCCTCTAGGGCGACATCCGCTGGCTCGCCAACTTTTAGGGCAGACTTTTGGGCCTTCCCCTACTGGCCGATGGTGCCATGGATGTAACCCCTGATGGTCACATAGTCCTTAAGGAGGTGCTTCGCCTGCCCTCCATGGAAGGGGCAGGGGGCTTTGAGCACCTTCTTGAAGTGCTCGGGGCATGCACCCCACCCGCAGGGTTGAGGCCTGGCGGCGTGGTCAGCCATGGCCACCATCTCCTCCCCTGACACTTTCTGGTCCATGGCCCTCTTATCGCGGCAGCATTGGGCTATGGCAAGATCGTCATCGTCGTCGTCTCCACCGCTGAGGTGGTCGGTGGCCTTGGCTTTGCCACTGAAGTTGGCCTAGATGGCCTCCTCACTATTGGTGTACTGGGTGGCGATGTCTAGGAGCTCCCACGTCATGTGCGGGGTCTCATGGTCAAGCATGTGGATGAGCACCTCGCACATCATGCTACAGATGAAGGCGTTGATCATGTCAGCGTCGGTGATGTTGTGGAGCTCATTGTGCTTCTTAGAGAAGCGTTGGATGTACTCCCAGAGGGTCTCATCGGCCCTCTGCCTATAGTGGAGGAGGTCCCATGAGTCCCCAGGCCAAGTGTAAGTACCCTGGAAGTGACCGATGAAGACGGAGTGGAGGCCGCCCCAGCAGCGGATGCTGCCGGGCTCGATCTGCTCGAGCCAAGCTCTGGTCAAGCTCGATAGAAGCAGAGGTGGTACTAGATGGTGAAGACATCATCCGACCCCTGGGCCCTCATGGCGAGGTGATAGTCCTCCAGCCAATGGTCTAGGTTAGTCTCGCTGTCGTACTTAGTGATGTGTGTCGGTGGCCGGAATCACCTAGGGTAGGGGGGCGCTTGGATCACTGCCCCAAACGGTAGGAGGCCGAAGTGATCCAGAGCGGCACCCTTGCCCCCTCGATTAGGAGTGTAGGACTACACCTAAGCGTGGTGTCTAGCCTCGATGGTGTCATGGACGTCGTCGACCCGGTGGTGTGCAGGTGGGTGCCAAGGGGAAAGTTCTAGCCTTCATTCCTATCGAGGCTTGGCGCCCCTGGTCCATGGTCGGTCAGAGATATTGCCAGAGGAGTCACTGCTACCTCCGCCTAACGGTGGGGTGTGCGCATCGGAGCAGTCCCCATTGACGGTGCCATCAGCTTTGACGGTCGGGAGAGTGCGGCGTGACTCTAGGAAGCCAAACTCTCGGCCTGCTAGATCTACTGGGCCAGGACCTCGAGATCTACTCCCAGGAGGCCTAGCGGAGCAGGCAGCACTAGGAGCTCACCGTAGTAGTCGGTGACATAGGCCAGGCTCCCAAACTTGAGGACCTGGCCCAGAGCAAAGGCGCCATCCATGACTGAGAACTCATAGGGGAAGCGGACGTCGCCGTCTGGGGTGGCGGTGCCTGCTCTAGCGATGAGGCGGGTGGCTCCGACCGCCATAGAACCTGAATCACACTTGATGCTTCCCCCTACCTAGTGCGCCAGCTATGATGGGGTAGGAACCATGGTAAGCACTATTGTTCGAGGTGGTGTCAGAGTACGTGTCTCCGGTGGCTCGGGTGGACTCAAGAACACAAGAATCATAGAGGGGACACAATGGTTTATCCTAGTTCAGGGCGATCGATGCCCTACATCTAGCAGCTGATGATCCTTATACTCAAGAGCACCCAAAATCAGGGGGTTACAACAGAGTGTACATGAGAAAGAGAGAGATTTGGTAGGGGTTAGCTAGGTGCTAATCCTAAGATTGCCTCACCACCGGTGGAGCCTTCCCCTCATTGGAGAGGAGGAAGACGATGTGTGTGGTAGAGAAGCTCTTGGTGCCCCTCTCTGGGTTGCTCTGCTCTCGATGCCGAGCAGGAGCGGATCGGTGAGGAATGAAATGATCTGTCTTGGATCGTCCTCCTCCCCCCTCTGTGTTCCGACCCATCCCTTATATACCAAGATATGTTTGGTACATGGCAGTTTGGGGGGAATGAACCTATGGTCTACATGCGCCGGAGTCTAGGAGGGTCTTGCAGCGGTGCTCTATGTACCGTGGCGATGTCATGGAGCCAAAGAAGCTCTGGGCATCATCCGGCTGCTCTGTCTTGACACACTGAGTGTCAGGTTGTGTTAGCTTGGACCGACCTCCCCTAGGTGCGCCTTCTAAAGACTTCTTGGCGATGAAGGAGGCTGGCTCAAGGGGCTGACATGTGGGACCAGGAGCCCCTGGAGGACGTGGAGAAGCTTGTCTTCTTGTGTCACGCTCCGTGCGTGACCCTGTTGAAGGAGTGGTTGACAGCGCCACGCTCGCGGAGCGATGCCTGGGAGCCCCCGAGCCTTGATGGCTCGGGGCATGTCTTTTTGTGCCCTGGCCTTGGCTGGCGCCTAAGGCCAGGGGGAGGCCAAGGATTGGGTCCAGGCTTCCATCGATCAAGAGCCCCGGGCTCAGGCGAGCCCCCGAGCATTGAATAGAGGCGGCAGGCTTACTCAGGCTCAGCCCGATGCTCTGACCTAAGGGTGCCTATGAGCGTACCCAATGGGTATAGCCCCTGAGCCCCTGAGCGATCCTGGAAGGGTCGGTGGGCGGTCTCTTGGTTGGGAACCTTGATCCCGAGGATTAACATACTCATATGTTAGGATCTCGTCACTAGCTTTCCTAGCTACACCACGCCGAATCCATAGGAAATCCAATCACAACAAAGTACTAGCTTACCATTCTCATTCATGGAAAGTGGTTTGTACAAGTTATGTTCAATCTCGCTACCACAGATACACGGTCCTTAATTGGTTCAATGAACTACACCATCAAACCCCTCGCTAGTCCTCGATTCAAATTCTCATAAATCGATCAAGTTTTAGGCTTTTGGCCAAATTCTCCAACTTATGTTGTTTAGTGTACAAAAAAATTTATAACGCACAAGAAGAAACCCATCACTATCTCGACTTCTACCATCTAAGCAGACTAAGCATGAATTACACGGTAAACATAAACAACAAACATGGTACAAGGTAGAGGAAACAAATACAAGGCATAAGCTCAAGTAGGTTACATGGGTTTGTAGTAATATTGTAACATAAGTGCAATAATTAACATAGTCAATTTAATGCAATTAACAAAAGGGAGAACATGCTTAGGAGCTTGCCTTGAGTCTCAGGGGTTGATGCTACACTCTCAGGTTTGGGTGCTACATCGACTTCCAGGGTCTTCTCCTTAATCACTTCCTCTCATGCTTGATATGGCATATGCTTCGACATGAGTATGATTAAGTATGAACAACGGAGGAGCATGGCTCAACAACAAGAGGGGGCCGAATTGGTTATTTTAGCATCAAATTAGGGTAACATATTGTAGATATTTACTATTCAGCTGCTATAGGTCTATGGGCCATTAAACTTTTGTCAACCAAGGGGGGGCGGAGGCCTAGTTTGGCATCCACTACCCTCTGCCCCTGAGTATGAATAGGTTACTCTATGTATATAACATATGTATTAAAGTGTAAACAAACTAGTGCTGTAGAGGTAATATTGGACCGTCCGATAGTCCTCGAACTATGAGGCTATAGAGTGGGAATGGTCCAAAAAGTTTAGGCTGTTCCAAAAACCTAAATGTTGAGTTGATCAGACCATGATGTGTGATATCAGACTGTTCAGTAACTCATGAAAGTTTATGGTTCTCTCGGGGTTTGAAAAAGGGATTTATCGGATTGTCCAAAGTGGTAGCACAAACAGTCCAAAAATCCCTGGACTTGGCTGAACTGAAAACATTAAGCGTTGTGATCATCGGATTGTCCTTCACATAAGGATGAATGTCTAAATTTTTTGAAAGTTTCTGCAGAAGGTTTTTGGGCTCAGGGTGATTTATCAGACCATACGATGGTGAGTATTAGACTGTTTGATGGATCACAGTGCATATGTTCTAAGTGATTTCATGGGCGAAAAGTGTAACTAGTGTTGTTGCATGTTTATGGCACTTGGCAGAAGGGTTCCATCTAGCAAGGTAGATTGCTCTACAGTGAACTGACCCTAGCATAGTTGGTTAGGTTCCTTATGGTGGAACCTGTCCACCCGGATTTAAGTCCTTGACTTGGCACAGGTGCTCGCATTTTCCTAGATTTATTCCAAGATTTAATGGTGTTGTGCTTTTAGTGGTAGACGACGTTCCCGTCGACAGCGAGGCACCTGTGGTGACTTTGGCAATCTTGAGATGTGCCGGCACAGTCTTTTGGAGGTGCTCATAGGGGTAGAGTTTGTTGTATTCATAGGGGTGAGTGTGTCTGTACTTGTGTAATTCAAAAAAAGGGTTGTCGGGGTTATGATACCCGGGTATCTCAAGACACCGAGTAGTTGGCCTCTCGGGCGGCCCAACTGGTCGGGGCCCAGCGACCTTGGCCCGCCAAAGCTGTAAAGGTCCTAGGGCAGGTACCAAGCTGTGTGGTCCACCACGACCTCTCCCTTCTCCTTTCGCTGCACGCTTCGCAGCACCGCACGACCTCTCCTCCATCCCGACCCCTGGGAAGGAGCGGAGGGAGGTCAAGCTTTGTCAAATACGCCAGCCCTGACAGGGACAAGCATGCTCCACTCACTCCACTAGGACTGAGGGGACAGCCACCCCCATCTCGAGACAAACACCATCCCTGCACCATCCTGCCCAGACAAGACAACACTGCCAGGCGGTGACGACTGGTATGGCATCCCACCGTTCAAATACGGCCCGACAAGACGGGCGTATGGCCCCACCCGCTACGGGATGGGGCACATGACCCCGGCCTTGACTTTCAAGACTAGCCAAGCCATCGGGAACCATGACTTCACATTCCAGGGTCGAGGCCATCGGCGCCATGACTAGCAAAGGTGACCGATGACCCGAGAGCGGCTACCTGCTCTCACACTGTCGCCACAGTGCCACCAGGAGAACAGGAGACAATGACGAAGGCCATGGCAAGATCACGTCGCATAGGATAGTTGGCGAACCACCACTGTGCCAATAGTGTCATCATGGCCGGCACTATAGCATCACACCACGCCATGCCGTGACGTGGGAGCAAGACCATGACGCCAACCACACCAGAACATGCGTTGACACCAAGACAAGACGGGCTTGCTTGCAAGCCAAGCTTACTAGCTTTCCTCGGGCTCACGACCACTCGGTCAGGAGAACCCCTCTCTCTCTCTCTCTGTATGTAACCTGGCCCCCAAACTCTATATAAGGGTGGCCAGGCCTCCCTTCCAAGGGGACGGACTCTCAAGACTTCATTCGGGCAGTCGTTCACCTCACTCCTCCTACCTCTTTCCCTTAGCTTACACACCCCATTGTAAGAACTTCAGAGCATTCAACTAGGGAACACGAACTCCAACTCTCTTTGAGACTAGACTTAGAGCTTCGGCCTGAACCAGTATAATTCCTTGTGTCTTTGGATGCTACCACCGTCTTCTTAGAGCAGCGTGACACACATATAAATTCACTAGTCGATCGACGAAGCACCGATAAGGGTAGATTGCTCTACATTGGCTTGGTTCACAAAAATACTAGTTTGGAGATCTCTAGGTGATGAACCAACTAGAGGTTGTCTTCTAGGGTCTCTAGGTGGTGGAGCTCAGGATTTGACTTACCAAGAAGATGGAGAAGCAGCAGCACAAGCTCCTTCTTTAAACCTCCTCCTTGGACCTTCCCTTGCTAGACAGACGAGGGCTCCTACCCCTTCAATCTCAAGCAAGTGGTGTGGGAGGCTTCTAGTTCGTCCTTTTCCTTTCCGTGCTCCTTCTTGAAACCTCCTTGAACCTTCCCTTGCTAGAGAGACGAGGGCTCCTAACCCTTCAATCTCAAGCAAGAGCAGGTGTAGGTCGTCCTTCAAGTAGTGTTGAGCTCTTGGTCGATCCTTGCTGCTCCTCTTCCCTCCTCCACTTCCTTGGTTTGGTGAGGGCCTAGAGAGAGAGGGTAGAGAGCAAGAACTAGAGAGAGAGAGTGAGAATGAGACAATGATTGGAGAGCTTCCTGGTGGCTTGGAATCGTGAGAGGCAGCCACCTAGGCTGACAGGTTGGGCCCCAAGTATTTAGAGTTTGACAACTCACCAAACCGTTCATGACTGTGATCTGTCGGACTGTCCGACTTGAATCATCGAACTGTCTAATAAGAGTCGTGTTTTTGCAAACTTAAAGGTCTAAACGCAGCTCACGGACTATCCGATGGGAGACATCGGACCGTCCGGTAAACAATAACAGAGCCCAAAAAGTACATAATTTAACATGCAAGTTTAAAAACTTGAGATTAAAATGCAGATGATGCTTATGATAATCAAGTTGGCGCGATTGGGTCATGACAATTCATTAGTGCAATGAGAAATAAAATGAACCTAATGCCTGAACATAGATTATCCTCGCATCCTCACCTTGTGTCCAAGGACGACAGATCATGGACCGCAACTTGCTCTTCGATGTCACTTTGCTTCGGCGTCTCGTGTAACACCTTGGTGAGGCCACGGTGCACCACACAGCGATGATAGCAAGACTGTTCGAGTGATCAGACAGATGAACATTCAGGGGTCGCTGAGTCAAAGAGTTACAATTGAAGCAAATATGAAGAGATCACTCATACCCATAGACAACGGACATTTAATGATTCAGTGGAGAAAAAAAAAATTTGAACTAAGGATTAAGTAGATTTGATGAGCTAAAAATCTAGAAATATAGGCCCTTGGAAATTGGGGTCCCTATTCCGTCACACGGGCTGCTCCCATAGGCCTAGCCCTAGTTATTGAAATTTAGACCTATGACTAAGAGCACACTAGCATGGAGAGTGAAACCTAGTTGTCAACCAAACAAAGAGCAAAGCATAAAGCCAGAACAGGGATGGAAACACTAGAATTGAAAAGATGGACAAGAGACAACTAGATTTTTTCCCACCCCTGACCTATGTTGAAGTACCAAAGAGTCACTAAAACTCGGTTACGCTCTCTTGAGCCACAAAAACTGAAGTTTCCACTACTGAACATTCGTTATCCGCTTCAGATAAACATGTTTCAAACTGAGTATAACTCTTGGAGCCTCCCCACAAAATAACTCCATCAGAGGCGTTGGCAAAAAACCATAAGAGTAACAAATCTCCAAAATGTTGCATGCTCTCCACCAAATGCTCTTGATGTAGGCAAGTAACTTAAATAGCCTTGATGTAGACACATCACACCCTTTACACGTCGGCAAGTAACTCCTTACTAAGGGGGTGTTTGGGACTGCTCCACAAACTTCACCGTGGAACAGCTCCACAAAAGACTGAAGTTTGTGGAACACATCTTTAGGTGCTCCCACAACTTCATATTTTTCCTCGAATAGAGTGCGTGGAGCTGAAACCGTTTAACTAAAAATGTGAAGCGGAGCAGTCCCAAGTACCCCCTAACTTTAATCAAATATTAGAATTATATATTTTTATAGATTTTAAAGAAAAGTCACGTAACTCCATATTTAGCTGTAGCAATTTAAGATATATATTTTATCTAAATATTGATGTGCTTTATAACACAAAAAATTTATTAAAATTGTATTTTATTGATACATGCTTAATAGAACATTATCATTATTGTATTATTACTAATATTAACTTATATTATGGACGTCAAATTATATATGTTAAATTTTATAGAAAGGGCAAAACATAAATATATACAATTCCGTGTTATTTCTCATGAACATTCGATAGTTTTTTTTCCTCCTGTTGTAACACAAGGATATGCTTGTTAGTCAAATACTCCCTCTGTCCAAAATTATGAGTCATTCCAAGAATCTTATAGTCAAAACATCTTAAGTTTGACCGAATTTATATAATAAGGTAATAACATTTATGACATTAACTAAGTATCATTAGATTCTTCATTAAATATATTTTCATAGTATACTTTTTGATATCGCGAATCTTTGTATTTCTCTCTATAACTTTGGTCAAGCATAAGATGATTAGACTCTCCAGGATTCTTAGAACTTGTAATTTGGAAGGGAGTGAGTATAACACAGAGATCAAGATCATAGACTTTACTACCCTTTTACCAGATAAAATAAACTTCATCAGAGGTGCCACAACGATATGAAGTTTGTTATTATTCTGAAACCTGTAAACGCAGCCAAACAGCTGATAACCATCCAAGACAGACAAAAGAATCAAGATAACTGCACTAGTGATAAATACATGTGTGAATGAGAAAACCTGTGATAAATACAGGTGTGAATGAGAAACCTGAATTCATGTGTCAAAAACATCCCAGTCACAAGCCCACATGGGGGCAACAAATTTATACAAACACCCTCTCAAAGGCTCCTCTCGACAAAATCCCAGATCCTCTCCTCCATGTAGATCCGGTCACCAAGCCGTCGTGGCATGTGCCTCTCGTCAGGGAAAAGGAGGGTTTCATAAGGCTTGCCTTCTGCCATCAGTGAGTTAACGAGCCTTGCCGTGTGCCTGAAATGCACGTTCTCGTCAATCATCCCATGGATGAGGAGCAGCTTCCCTTTCAGGTTCTTCGTGTGGTGCATAATTGACCCATACTCGTAAGCATCCGGATGCTCTGCAGGCAGACCCAAGTACTTCTCTGTGTAAAAGGTGTCGTAACCATCCCAAGCTGTCACCGGAGCACCAGACACTGCACAACAGAACGTGTCTGGAAACCTTGTGAGGCACATTGCTGAGAGAAATCCTCCGTAGCTCCAGCCATAGATACCAATATGGCCAGGTTTTGCAAGTCCCTTCTTTATTAACCACTCAGCGCCTGCTAATTGATCTTCAGCATCAACGCGACCAATATTGTACTTCAGTTGTCCCTCAAAATGCAGTCCTCGCCTTGCCGATCCTCGATTATCCATCTGCGAGAAAAACAGAGTCAGTTATTAAATACTCAACAAAATTGTTGTCATGCACTCAGCATACACCCAACTAAATGCCAGAAGTCATATATTATATTATATATGTACCTAAAGATGAAAGATACAAGTGGCTATACTTGCATTACAGCTGCAAACATTTTTTACTTAAACAGACAGTTGTGCACATACAGCTTGCAAAAGTACGAAAGGAGAAAATTTAGATTACATTTGTTTCATACCCAACTGATAGACATCTGAGTATATATATTTTCTTATTGTATAGGTACCTACTTTCAGTTAATGCAAACATTGGTTATTCCACATATGTGACTTAGAACTGCAGGGCAAAATAGCGTTTTTCAGGGGGTGGGCAGCAAGGGGTGATGTGGAAATTGCATCTCATGAATTAAAATCTTATCAATTAAGTAGAACATTACATATCTAGTCAAGAAAAAAAATCAAGGAAATTATACTAATTGAGGTGGTGGCATTTATCAACTCCTCAATAGCTGACAATTTGCTTTGGAACGTCACTTGGCTCAATTACAACTCTTAACAACTCTCTAAAGTAATGTATTGCCATGCAATTCTCATAGGTCAACTTATAAATTAACATAAAACAAATGCACAATCTCCAAAAGTAAATTTATGCCCAACTACCAAAAGAAACAAGAATATAATATTTTACCTTCCAAACTAATATACCCTTACTTCGTAGATATTGAGCTCTCATGTCAACTGTACACATCCATGAATCACTAACAAGCTGGACACTGGGGCCACCATAAACATTAATCAGTGTTTTGTAGGGAGGTGGCCCATATTTTCTCTCGTCAGGAAGGTAGAGAGCGCCATATAAATTGGTCCCATCCTTTGCTGTAATTTCAACTATCTCTGGAGACCGCTGCAGGAACTTTTTAAGTGGCGGAACTGTCAATGGCTGTTCAAACAGGGGCATAATTACACTTCCATCAAGCAAAGAGCACAGCAAGATCACAGGTGGAGATTTTATTGTGTCGTACACATCAATAAACTTCAGCAACTGATGATCGAGAATTACTGAATGCCGGCCAGTTCCACGAGTCAGCCTTTTAGGGGTTTGCAAGGGAAGGCTCCAATCTGGAAAGAGATTAGTGTGGTAGAGATTTGTCTCCAATGGTCCATCCAATGTGCCAGTGAAATATATAAGTCCATTACTCTCATTGACACCAGCAATGTGCTCAACCATCCAATCACCTTGTGTGAGAGGTCCTAAGCATGCTCCATCATTGTCATGAACATATAGGTGCCTGAATCCTGTTTTTTCACTGGCCCAAATAAAGCCACCTGGATGTTTACTATTCACTCCTTTGTCTAGTGGAGTGAAGCAATCATGCAATGTGATCCATATATCATGCTGCTCTTCTAGCAAGACTTCTCTTTTACCTGTAGTAATATCAAACTTCAGTAATTTAAGTTTCGTATGAGATCTGTTGAGAACTTGAACAGCAAGAGCACTATTATGCATCCAGTTGACTCTAGCTAAATATTCTTCGTCACTGTGGGAACCATTTGGATCTCCACAAAGGAGATCCATCCAAGTTACTTCCCCTCCATGGGAAGGAACAACACCAAGTCGCACTTTAACATTAGCTGCTCCTGCGAAAGGGTACGCATGATCTTCTTGAGCATCTGGACCAACAGAACTTTTGCCCTGATGCATAATTCTATACAATGGAATCTCAGTTGAATCCACTTCAGTAAACACAAGGTGCTTGCTGTCAGGAGACCACCAAAATCCCATCTTCCTTTCCATCTCTTCCTAACATGAGATAAATGCAAATATTAGCTACTAGCCAACACAATTTTGAAACAAATACTGATGGATCATCATGGGCACCTGTGCAATATACTCGGCAAGCCCATGGACCTGAAAAGATTAAAAAAAACAAAGATGTCAACTTCTAAAGCAGCAAGAACAATAACATATAACATGAACTTTTATATACCACAGACAACTAAAATAAACAACACATCTGTTGTTTTAGCAGTTATAGGAATGGACTAGCATAAGAACATGCATGTTGCATATGATAGGTATGTTTAATAAAGAAAATACATCATTGTGGAAGGATGATATAAGCCTATTTAGCAGCTTATATCATATACAGTAACTTATTCATTCATTACATACATAGTTACAAGGCAGCTCCTAAAAACCTAGAATATCCTCGAAGGCTGTTGTGTCCTTGTAAAATCTTCAAAACTTATCTGAGCACTACAAGACAAAAGACACACGCGCGCATGCGCGCGCTAGGTTCAGCTTACCTGTGAACGGAAAGCTAAAGCTATAAAAAAAAAGACCAGCTCAATGGTTCCAGATTAAGCTTATTTCAATGGCTAACTAAGACTAAACAGGATCAAATAGACCTGTGATAGTCAGCACCAGTACCACAGTTTGCTGGATGGTTTAATTCCAAAATACCTAGAGATTGACACAATGCATTATGCATGTTACGATGAATATCAAAATAAAATTGCAGTTTGAAGCACAGTCACATTGGACATGCTAAGAAAGCACTCTGATGCTTCTAAGAAGTCAACACGATATGTTATTTTGCAAATGCTGGCTAACACCAGATAATTTTTAATAACATTGTTCAATTATGATATTGTAAGGAGTTACCTTCCTACTTTTTCTTGCACCGAAAGTTAATTGCCTAGTTTCTCCACTGGAAAACCCCAAGGTATGCAGCTCGTCATCCCTAACATATGCAATCATGCTCCCATTTGGAGATAGATATGGGTCAATTATCGGAGATGTGGGAGAACTTTGTAGTTTCAGCACTAGTTCGGAGCCAGATAAATCCTGGAAGTAAACCTGTTGATGTAGAAAGTACAGCCAAATATTACTCTGATGAAACAGCATATCTGCCTGATTTTCAGAAACAGCTAAACAGTTTCAGCATCATAATTTCCTAGAAACAAGCACATTAACACTAAACTAACCACATATGAAAACAAACAACACATTTTCCAAATTTGGTTTTCATAGTCCCATGTGCTACAGTATGTCCTGTTAAACTTCATTTTCTGAAAACATGGGAATATAAATGGTACATGCTCCCATAGTCCCATGTGCTAAATCTGCTCAACGAAACCAACTGCAAGCTTCCATTAAATCAACACACAAAAAAGAGAGAGCTTTGAACCTAAGTGTATTAACCCATCAAAGTGTGATCTGTCATGGAAGTTCAACTATCATCTCGAAAAGCATCTTGCCACATCATAATCCCCTCCATTGAACTAGTAAAGTATAATTAATTTCAACCTGCTCAATCCAATGGATGTCCAAAAACAATTTTCTATTGCAAACAACGAATACATAATCAAGTAGTCTAGTGCAAACATATTGCAATCGATCAAGCAGATTTGTTCCAGTAAATTGACACGAGGGAGAACTTTAATTTAGTTACCCCGGATGGGAGCGGCACGACAATGCCGGAGCGAGAGGAGGATTCACCGGAATGGCGAGCGCGCCACTCGTAGCGAGTGACCCCAAGGCCACGCTCCCGTGCGCGCTCGCGCCGCAGGCGCTCCTCGGCGGAGAGGTTCCCCTCCTCGAGCCCGTCACCGTCGGGGGGCCCGAAGAGCAGCTCCTGGCAGCGCTGCGCGGTGTCGAAGGTGAACACCTTCCGGTGGAGAGTGCCGTCGGGGCTGTACAGGTAGGCGACCCGGCGGTCGTCGGGGCTGAAGCTGAGCACCGAAGGCGCCCCGTAGCCCGGCAGCGGGTGCTGCACGATCTCCTCGACCGTCATGCCAAAGCAGTCGGCGCCCGCCGCCGCGGAGTCCACACCCCGGCCGCTGTCACCGGCCGCAACGGCATCCGCCAGCGGCATCTTGGTCCTGTGCTCCAGGCGAGGCTTCTTGCGGTTGTGGTGATCCGAGCTCTCCGCCCCCGCCGCGTCAACCGATCGCATCGACCGCAAGGCCGCCGCCGGGAGGCCCCTCCTCCTTCTCGGGGCCTATCCCTCGCCGTGGAACCAAGAAAGCCGGGATCTTTCCCGGCAGGGAAAGGGAAGAGAAGAGATCGGAAGCCGCCGCTCTGGGATGGGATGGGATGGCCAGATGAGAGTGGGTTTGTGCTGGCCTGCTGGGGGAGTTGGTTGTTGACTGTTCCAAGGAGGATTTGGAAGTTTGTTAAAGATTTATTTTGCTAGGCTTTTTATTATTATTATTATTATTATTATTATTATTATTATTATTATTATTTTGCCAGACTAGGGCTAGGCCGTTTTTCTGATTTCTTCTCTCCAGTTTTTGTTGCCGTTGGGCTGCTTGACTAGTCGGTTCGGTTCCGTCTGCATCTCCATCTTATCTATCTATCTATCTATTTATAAAAATGTATATGTTCAAATTTCCACCCTTGATACTCTCTGATTCATCTATCCATCCACTCCCTCGAATCTTGACCAGTTTTAGTACGAAATGGTACAGTACATGATGAATTAAAGATAAAAGTTATAATTGATTTACTTTCCCATCCGTAATATGAACTCACATCCCGTATTCATGCATTTTTAGTCATCCTGCATAAACACATATAACACGTCCCGTATTCATGCATTTTTAGTCATCCTGCATAAACACATATAACGTATTGAAACAGATGACACGAGTTACATGTTTTGTTGCACGCACAGTCATATTTGCTAGTCTGGAAATATGTTTGTACATTGTATAGGACGTTCAACTTGTTGCGTAGACAACTTGCAGTTTGAAGATTATTTAGCAATCACATCATGCATTTCAATTTGCCTAGGGATCAAACTCCATATTGTGCCTAAAGTCGTGTTGCTCTAACTCGTATAGATATAAGAGGTTTAGAGATTTATCAATGATCGTGTAACATGTTCAATTTGTTTTAGGATCGAATTCCGCACAATGTCTTAACACTTAACTTGTATGGGCATAAAAGATTTGAGAACCGTGAAAACACTCCATATTCCAATTTATTTTGAAATCAAACTTTGCACTATGTTTGGATATGATTCCCACACGATAGAGATTGAGTCCATCCAACCTCATTGGATGGAGTGTAATGAAATCTTTCGCTCTTTAATATTAGTGAATAGATAGATATGCATCTATATGGAGTTTAACGGATGAACCTTGGTTGTAATCATCATGATCATCTTTGATTGTAAAGAGTGACAGTATTTCTTTGTTTTCTTATTACCATGTTATTAGGACATCATCAAAATTTTTAAAAGGTAATGAAGTTATGTGTTGATAATAATAATTTTAGGCAGTAATGAGATTTGATCTAGGACTAGTTAGGATACCGAATTACCTCGTGACCAGAATTATATATGCTAGCAGATACTTCTAGATAGATGTAACGTCTAAAGAGATTTCAATAAAAATTAGAGGTAAAAAATTGGATGTACGTGGTACCGAATTTGTATTTTTTTAGTTGTAGTATGATGTACAAGAATGTACAAATCTTTTTGTTACATAAATAGAACCATTAGGACACATATGTATGCTTAAGTTGTATCCAAAATCCATCAATAGTATCGACACTTCCTAAAATATGTCTAGAGATTTGATGAATATGACTGTTAGGGCTTCACACTTCCTAAAAACTACTTTTCTGGTATGCCTATGATGGCGGCATTGGTTCGCTAGATCTTCCCAAAGGTACGATGAATTGATTGATGGAGAACTCAATGTTCACATTCTGGGCTTCTAATCAAATATGATTCAAACCTTTACAACCGCTACACCACTGCTTCGTCGTTGCTTATCAACCATGCACAACACACTTGACTAGGGATGACAATGAGTTCCCAAATCCGATGGGTTAAAACCCTATTAGGGTGTGGGTATGTGGCCTTTTAACCCCCATGGGTACGCTAATGGGGGTATTTTCCCCCATCGGGGAGAGCAAGTATAGGTACGTTCCCCCCTACCCCAATGGCAGACCTGTTAGAAGCCTACAAGTGGGTCCAAAATGTAAGATACACTATGTGCCATATGTATATATACTCAAAACCCTAGAGCCCCTTCTCTATTCCTTACCCTAGGCGCCAGCGTTCAGCCAGCCTCACTACTCAATCACCTTCTCGCGTCTCGCCTTCTCCAATCTACAATTCTCCTAGGACCTAGATCTAGAGACACTACGACGACTGATAGCGAGGAAGTTGTAGAGAGCATTGACTGAGCATCAGACAGTCAGAATCCACGAGCCCTCGCGAGCCCATGTCGTCATGACCACACGAGCCTGCCACCGGTCAGGATGCCCCCCCCTCATTTGTTGGTGATGCGCGATAGAAGAGGGTGAGCCAGCCTCAGTGTGAGCAGCGACAAGCATGACTCGACAGATCTAGCCAAGAACAGCTTGTCCCTATTTGTCCTTGTTCTTCTCCATTTTGTTGTTTGTTCTTTGCGCCATTGATGTCATGACACAGTCGTCATTTGTTCATAATCATCATCATCATGAGCATCCTTTGCATCTTAAATTCGAATTTGGAAACTAGTTGTGAAGAAATTGCACATTTTGGGCACTACTTGCTCCAGCGGACCATCCGACTCACCACCGGAACATTCCACCTAAACACTTACACAGACTTAGAACTTTTTAGACTGCCCATGCTCTCACAGACCGTCCGGTGCTCACGCGGACCGTCCGCGGAACAACTCATACACAATTTGAGCTGTCACTTATGGAGCTCTCCTGGCCCCACAAGTCAAGCCAGCTAGCACCATCTCATGGGAGACTGAATCACCAACACCAAAACACTCACTCTCTCACTCTCCACTCACCCTCACACACACACACACACTCTCTCTCTCTAGTTCATCTATCTACACTCTCACACACCAAGAGCAAGAAGAGGGAGCAAGGGGAGGGGATGAAGAAGGGATTGCAACATCCCACACCAGCAGTAAGAAGCCATGGATCCAGAGGCCATCTAGGTGCTGCTATCCACAAGGGTTGGGATAGAAGAGGGAGGAGCCCTCTCTCCCTAACCATTTGGAGCTAAGAGGAGAAGGAGATTTCAAGAAGAAGGAGAGCAAGGAGCTAGGAGTGGATCTAGCTTCTCCACTGCGTTGAGGAGCCTAGCAACACTCCCTTGCAATCCTTCCTGAGAAAGATTCGAGCTCAAATCACTCATTCATAAATCACATGTTCATCACCTAGAAAATGTCCCCCAATGACCTAGATGATGGATAGATGCAATGTAGGTTCATTTGACTAGCTAGACATGCTCCATAGTATCCAAGGAACACCCCTAGCAATAGATTTGACATGCAAAAACTCTAGATGAAGATCACCATTTCGAGATATTTTATTCTGCACTGCACATATTCCCGTGGATCATCCACCTGGACGTCAGAATGTTCTGTGAGAACAAACACAACCAAACACTTAGACAAATTGGTCGATGCTCCCACGGGCTGACCACGAGAACATGGGACCATCTGACTAAAATTCAAAGTTCCTATTTTTGATGACCTGAAAGCACCCTTCACTAGCTCTGTTCCCGCGGACTCGTGCCCACACTGTGGACACCGTGGACCATCTGAGAGAGAAGCTATAGACTTGAACACTTAGAGCCTACAGACCTGTTCTCATGGACCCTCCGCGAGAACATCGAACTCTCTGACTATAATTCAATATTCTTTAAATTGAACTTGTTAGCTTTGGGTTTGCACTCTCGGATCATCCATTTGAACCTTGGATTGCCTGTGAGACCCAACACTTCAAAATTTCACAAATGCTCTGGCGGACTGTTCTCACGGACCATCCGATGATCTGCCATCCGCCAGAACAGTCGACGGCACCAATGATACTACACTACATACACATGTTACATCTACCTATAACCCATGTAATGAACATCAATGCATATCATATCATGTCATTTATCTTTATGCATTGTACTCATTGTGCATCATGCATTCATTAGGTGACGAGGGCTCCAAGGAAGTCCAACTTGAGGAGACCCAAACCATCGACGTGATCGATGAACCGCCAACCGAGCAGTCCCAAGGCAGGCCCCTATGCATCCCTCTTTTTGCAAATGCACAATGTGACTATGGTTAATTATTGCATTGATATGTTACAATATGACTAGAATGCCTATGTTTACCTATTCGAGCTTTCATACCATGAATGTTCCCGCACCACTCAAATGTTGATTGTCCACATTCATTACTAGATTAATCCATGCTTAGTTTGCTTAGACGGTGGAAGTCGAGGTGATGATGGGTTTCTCATCGCTCACCCATTATAGGGAATGTTTGTCCACTAAAGCAACATAGTTTATGATCTAAAACTGACCAAGAGAATGAGCATGATCATGAATGGTCGGCGAGGGCTTGGACCATGGCAAGATGGTGAAGTCTTGGATAAGAATGTTGCATAGGCAACATAATTATTTCAAAAAAATGCATAGAAAAACTTATACATGACAACATGAATGCATCGAGATTTTATTACCTGTGCCAATTTATTTATTTTATAAAATATTATTGTTTCCTTCTTATTGGTTAGGTCTTAACTCCAATTGAGTTATAAAAAAACTCTAATTAAGTGTAGAAAATTTTAAACTATTTTAAAATTAAATTTAGGATGTTATAGATTCACAAAGAAAAGTAGAAATTTGTAGTCCTTTTTCGTATATACTAGTTAGAAAAGGCTTTACGCGAGAGAAGGAGAGACCAGAATGCATCTGTATCTTTTGAGCAATTTTTGGATGGTTCATACCACCACTGCAATTGAAAAATGAACTTGCTAGCGCCCGGACGTCCGTTTCGGGGTGCTAGCGTCCGCACACTGCCACACTTTCACGTGGGGGCCCATGGCACTTCGTTTTCCGTGCTTGCATGCGCCCACTCCATTCCCACACATCGTTTCCCGCGCATGTCGCTTGCCCCCCTCCATTCCCACGCGCATGCACGCAGGCCCAACAGCTGTAGCAGGCGGCTACAGCAGGTGGGTCCCACTATAACATGTGCAACATCAGATCTACTTTTGCAACATAGTAGAAAAAGTTGAAAACCACGTGTTTAGCCATTGCAAACATCCATATAAAAACACTTGCAACATACGTATGAAAACACTTGAAACACTTTCATATATATGCAACATCCAGATCTACTTTTGCAACATCCAGATAAAACACTTCCAACATACGTCTGAAACAGATGAAACATTTGGAACCTACACTTGAAACACACACGTATACCGATTGCAACATGTGTATCATCCCGATCTGCTTTTGCAACATCCCGATCTACTTTTGCAACATCAATACAAAACACTTGCAACATAACTATGAAACATCTAAAACACTTGAAACATATAGTTACAACATGCGCTTTTCAGCGCAAACATCTCCTTACTGCTTTGGCGAATGGAGGCTCATCGGTGCGTGGAGGTCACCGGTGTGCTCATCGGCAATGTGGAGTTGGGCGACGACGTACAAAGGGCAGGGTGGGGGCGACACGGGCGGCGGTGGCGCAGAGGACGGGTGGGCAGCGTGTGAAGGTCACTGGTGTGCTCGACAGTGGCGCGGAGCTCGGTGGCACAGAGGGCGGGGTGAGGACGGCACGTTGAAGCCGTGACGAACGAGGCGGAGTGGGGAGTCGCGGGATGCAGACTCGTCCATATGTACGGACGCCTTCCATGGGAGGAAACAAATGTTGGTGGGGATCACCTGGGAGCAAAGCACGGCAGCGAGGAAGGCATGTGGGTGGATGCAGCGGCGCAGGGAGCGAGCAGGGAAAGGAGGAAGGTGGGTGCGCACAGCGACACAGGATGCATCCCTTGCAGTGGAGAATGAGGGTCGTGTGGGCTTGTGCGAAGAAGCCCGAGGCGGTGCGCCAACTCGTTTCGGTCCGTGGCGTTAATGGTGGATGTGGCGTCCGATGAAAAGAGAACCGTTCGGATGCCCTGATCTAAGCGTTTCCGATAGAAAAATGTTGGATGTTCATGCTAGGTTCTTTATTATCTCCTTGTAGAGTTTTTAGGATCAATGGCATGTTCATGAAAAACTTATTGCTTGGCTCCTCTCGATCCTTTGGTTCAGCCAAGCAATCTTCATGAAGATACATGCGCAACAAGTGTGACAATGTATCTGCATGAAAGCTTAATTATTGCTTTGGCTCCTCTCGATCTTCCCCATCGCATCTTCATGAAAAACTCATTGCTTGGCTCCTTCCTTATTTCTTTATTACAGCTTGGCAAAGTGTGACAATGTATGAGCATGTGGATACTAAATACATCCTAAAATATATTTGTACGATCTTGGCCACTTGTACGCTTCTCTTCTAGCGTGCATCATCCAATTCTAACCCCTAACTAGATCCACTGTGTTCGGCTGGTCTACTACCGAATTATTTCCGCTTGTTTCAGCTTATTCTCTCTCACATAATACTATTGAATCATCCAGAACCATCCAAAATTCACGGTTGAGACCACCAGCCGAACGCCATGATCATCTTTAATTATTAAGATATAAAAAAAGGTGGCCTAACAAGATTCGACCAGCAACCCACTTCACGACACGACGTCCGGGCCGGCGCGCGCGCCGGAAATGGCGGTGTTTGCCCTTGCTCGCCCTCCTACTCCTGCTGTTCCTCTCCGGTTCCGGTCCCCGCCAATGCTCCACCGCTGCAGCAGCGAACTCGACGTCCTCATCTTCTCCGTCCCCGCGGCCCACCCCGCTGGTCCCGGCGCTCTTCGTAATCGGCGACTCCACGGCCGACGTAGGCACCAACAACTACCTGGGCACGCTCGCCCGCGCCGACGCGAGCCCTACGGCCGGGACTTCGACACGCACCGCCCCACGGGGCGCTTCTCCAACGGCCGCATCCCCGTCGACTACATCGGTAATAAGGCCGGGCTGCGCGGCCTCCTCTCCATCCTTTGGTTCAGCGACATTATATTGATGGTCTTTGTGCAGCGGAGCGGCTGGGCGTCCCCTTCGTGCCTCCATACCTTGAACAGAACATGCGCACGGGCGCCGCCGATGTTGGCCTCACAAACATTGATGGGATGATACAAGGCGTCAACTACGTGTCCGCGGCAGCCGGCATCATCTCCAGCAGTGGCTCTGAGCTTGTATATATACATATAATACTCAATATATCCTCCCATGAATCTCATTATCTAATCCTATATATATTGGGCACGATGTCCAGATGATCGCAAGTCCACTGGAGGCAGTATTCTTGGGAGCTAATCTGATTTCTTGGAATGCTCGGAAGCAGGCAACTGTTTCAAGATCAAGTACCGAAGCAGAATACAAAGCCTTGGCAAATGCTACTGCAGAAATTATTTAGGTTTAAACCTTACTCAAGGAACTAGGCATAGCTCAGCCGCGGGCTGCATGCTTGTGGTGTGACAATATTGGTGCGACCTACTTATCAGCAAATCCAGTCTTCCATGTGCGAACTAAGCACACAGAAGTGGATTACCACTTTGTGCATGAACGAGTGTCTCAAGGGTTGCTGGATATTCGGTTTGTTCCTTCAGGAGATCAAGTAGGGCTTCACCTGTAACCGACCTAGAAGGCAATATATACCTGGTGGCCTCCATTGTGGAGGTTAACACGCTTCATCAATAGGTTACACAAATTTAAGGATCCTGCTACACATTCTTCGACAGAATTCTTTCTCCTGCCTTGTACTATCTTTCCACCCTGTCTTTGAAGACCCAACAGTCCTCTATGGGGTGGCCTAATGTGGTACGGATAGTTGTGACGAAAGTACTAAAACAAGTCATCGATGCTTTTAGATAACCAACATACCAAAAGAGAAATAAATAATTCAACAAAGAAAGAAAAAACAGTTCAAGTACAAGTAATTGAATAAATTACCAGAAGCTTGGATTTCCGCTCTGGCTTTCTTAACAGGTTCTCCTAATGGGCTATACACATTGCTCCGCGCCTTGTTTCTTTTCTTATTTTTATAGTACTAAATTGCTTTGTCCTGGGTCTTCAACTCAATTCTATCCGGCCCAACCAGCTTCCTCTATGCCTGATATAGATGATTTTTCAGGTTATATCCGCCAAAAGCAACCAAAATATTCCTTGGTGAATCGGTCGAAAACTTGAACTACGCACATACATTTCTTTAAAAAAGGTAAAGCCAAGAGAGAGATAAAAACCGGTGCTATTGCGGCTACACCTCCCGCTTTGTCAGGTATACTGCGAAGAATGGCATGGATCGGTAGGAAATACCATTCTGGCACAATATGAGGCGGGTGGGCATCGGATTAGCAGGTATATAATTGTCGAGATGCCCCCAAAATATTTGGAGCAAAAAAATACAAATGGAAAAAAAGATAGCAGAAGCTACCCGACCTACAAGATCCTTTACATAAAAATAAGGGTAAGAAGCTATTTTATCCATCTCAGAATGTACACCCAATGGATTATTTGATCCATATTGATGCAATGCAGCCAGATGAAGAAGACTGGCGCCCCCTAAAATAAGGGGGAGTAAATGATGGAGACTAAAAAATGATTTAAGGTGGCATTGTCTACGGAGAAACCACCCCAAAGCCAAGTCACTATGGTATCTCCTACTACTGGTATGGCGCAAGCTAAGCTTGTAATTACTGTTGCTCCCCAAAAGCTCATCTGACCCCAAGGTGGTACGTATCCTATAAAAGCTGTCACAATCATTAATAGGAATATGACAACTCCGAGACACCAAACAAATTCCCTAGGACTGCTATAACTCGCATGATATAGACCACGAAAAATATGAAGGTGAACCACAATGAGAAACATACTTGCCCTATTAGCATGCATATAACGAAGCAACCAGCCCCCCTTCAACATCTCTCATAATGTGTTCTACGCTGTTGAAAGCTAGATCCACATGAGGTGTGTAATGCATAGCTAAAAAAACGCTAGTCAATATCTGAATGACTAAACAAATACCAGCTAATGAACCAAACCCCCACCAATAACTAAGATTGCGCGGGGTTGGATAATCTATTAAATGTTGGTTAAGTGTGGAGTATATAGTAGGTTGTTTAAGAAGAGAGAATCGTTGGTTCCTTATAGTCATTTCTCTTTTCTATCGTGACAACTCCTCTTCCCCCTTATTTTATTTACCCCCTTGCCTTGATGGAAATTGGCTTCGCAGCGCCCTGAATAAGAAAAAAGTTGCATGAGAAGATTCATCCCATTTTGGTTTGGCGAGAGGGAGGCAGTGAATCACCTGGGCTATGGATTTGTTGATTAGTTGATTCTCGAAATCAGGTCATTCAGAAAAAAAACTACCGCTTTCTCTGTCGGTTTCTTAAGGCTTCAAACGAACGACTAGTCATGTTGATGATGAAATCAAAGTCTATTTTTTACCTTTCATGAAGAAGCCTACATGCAAACTACCTAGCCCTTTTCAAAAGAACGTCGATTTCCATCTCAACAAAGAAAGAACTCAAAATAAATGAAAGCAAGATTGCTTGTTGTCCTATTACTCTTTTTGTCAGCCTTGTGGAGCTTTGGAAAGGAGAGAATTTGCATAAAGTAACTCTCGGAAACTCTTATTGGACGAGAGAGAGTCAATATGATATTGGGCGTGGGTTTTTCCAACGAAACGACGAGTGAGAAAGATAAAGAACGCGACGTGGTTCATTGAAGTAGAGGTTTGATCGAGGATCGGGTGTCCTACGCTACTTCCGTTCATGTTCAAAAAAATAGAAAAGAAAAGACCTTGGAAAAACCAATGAAACGAAGAAGTTTAGGATTGTCTTTTTCATGCGGAACCCTCTCCGTATTAGTAAGCGGGCCCTCCTTTACGCAATTGTTATTGTCCATCTTTTGAAGCTCTGCTCCCGAAAAGAGAAAGGAGACTGAACACATTTCTATACCCGAAATAGGGACGACCAATTCAATTTAAGTATACGCATACCTTTTCCCATGATTCAGGAATAGCCATAGAGGACTACGTTTTATAGACGTACGAATCCTACGATACGCGCAAAAGCTATGAAACCATTAGGAACAGCAGCCCCATTTGATTTGGCCGGCTCCTTCTTTTACCTTGAAAAACAAATAGGAACGGCAAATCCTTGTTGAAGAAGAGAGGTGAGCAAGAGTGAAGAATAGAGCGCGCATGGGAAGTGCAGTCGCTATGAACAAAGTGGGATTAGATATAGATCTTCGAAATAAGAGTCTTTCTACTTTCTATAAGTGAATTATTGATCAAGAAAATGGAAAGAACCCCATGTATATGTGAAACTATGTTCTTAGAACACCTTCCATGCTATTGAAGCAGGCGAACAGGCAAGTGAGTGAAGAGAGAAGCCATGCCTCTTTCGAGGTGAGGCAAGCGATGAACGAGTAGATGCTGCCCTTAGACCTATTCTCTCTTTTGGTAGCAGACATCGTGATGGGCTAGGCTAGGAAACCTTATTCGATACGATAGGATAGGTAAACAAAGCAAGGCCTGGGTCGAGAGCCAATTTCATATTCTCCGGTTCCATTCCTGATCGAACTCCCTTCCTATCATCGTATCTTGTGTAAGAATCGCTTTCAGGCTTCTTATTGCTTTCTCATCAGTGGCAGTTTTGTCTCCCATCCCTACCGATAGTAACTGATCAACTTACTATTGGAGTTCCTTAGCATATATTTTTCCATTATTAGTTCTATCTTTCGAGTGGACTAAGGCATCAATCTGAACTATAAGCCCTATCGCTTAGGAATAAATGCTTCCCTAGCAGCTTGCCGGAGAAAAACGAAGCCTTAGAAATTGTAAATGAATCCCTAAAAGGGGATAAAGGCTTAAACCTATTCATCTATCCTATCCCTCGCTTGACTCTTCTCGGAAAAGGTTCTCATTCCCATGAATCTTGATCTGCCTTCTAGCATTGATAGCGATTGATCTAGTTCCTATTCTGGTTTGAGAAGCTTTTCAGTTTTCCTTGTCTCCCGTGCCTTTGAACTGTCCTGACTAAAAAGAATTCAAAATACGTATATTTGGTACTAAATAAACCGCCTTCGCTGGCTAATCCCTATGTCTTGGTACTCTACCCTCCCATTCATAAGAGAGTGGTAGTTGTCACCGAAAGCAGTGTGAGTTGAGTAAGTCTTGTCAACAACGCTTCGCACAACTAAATACTAACACATTATTTACTTCTATACTTCTCCACCACCAAAACACAATGACTTATGCAATTCATACAGGCACAAGCGAAAAAATGAGCTAAACGAGTGATCAGGTGCTTCGACCTCTCTTTCTACGGTTGGTTTCTGACATCGATCGAGATTCAACATTTAGTAGGTTTGCTTTGACGAGTTAAAGGTGGAAGCTTCGAAGCATCAGTGAAGAGAGTGACCCGGAGCCCATCCTTCATGTACGCATTTCTTCCTTATTTTGAAAAGCAGCATGGGAACTTCATCTTCCCATGATTGATTCCCTCACGAGGGCTATGATTTATATAAAAAAGGATTTATATAATCCTGACGTCTATAAAGAAAGGAAAGGGGTGAACTCCTTCCATCTTGGGTTTAGTTGCCCTACCTGCTTTGTCTCAACGAAAGCTTTTTTGTATGGAAAAGGAAAGGCTCTTAGCCACCGGTAATCGGCTCAATGATCCCCTTTGGGCAGCTATTTCTCTGCTGCAAATGAAGAAGAATCTGGAATCGCTTGACCAATCGACAAGTTCTCTTCTTTATCTACGACCAAAGTAAAGTGAGGATTCAATCTAGAAAAAGGGCTACGAGAATCAAAGTTGACAATGTGGGCCGGGAATTAGACTACTATCCATATTCACTAGGAACTACAACTGGTAGGCTTTATCTTATGGAATTTTTGGAGGATAGGATCCATTTTTCTGACATTTAGACTATAAAGTAACTGCTTTTACCACTATTCTTAGAATGAGGGATTGGGATTGACCAGGACCTATTCTCTAGGAACTTCCGCCTCCTTAGCCAATCCACCTTATTCAGGATAGTTTGGTATGAATGGTATTCTTTTTAGTCTTAATCCTAATACTTCTATCATTGTATTAAATACCCTAGCACTGTTAGGAGAATGGCCAATAGCCCTTGAGCATGGAAGGAATGATACAAAAATAGCGAATTTGCTTATTAGGAGTAGAAGCACTTTTTGATAGTAAGATAGATATAGATCTAAAGGGCTTAGCAGTTCTTATAATACCAGTAGTAATAGATAGGATACCTTACGGAGATACCTTGAAAAAAAAAGACTAGTTAGAGTTTCTCAAAAAAGCTTAGGAAAGCATGTTCAGGAAAGGCAGTTTCACCAGTGTCTAAGTAAGAAAAGTAAAGTTAGTCATCTAAGGAAAGCCTTGGGCGAAAGAAAAACCCTTTTCTCTGTGCATATTCCCTTTCTAGAGTATTATACTGTCAATAACTATCCTTTAGTTTCCTAAATCCCTTTTACCGCCTCAAGTAAAGTCTAATATTAGAAGTAGTAGATGCTACTTAAAGAGGTATGTCATAATCATAAGTAGTTACTTCTTCCATTTTTACTGTAATAGAGTTCAAGTAGTTGATAGCGTCAGTCTAAGTAGTTATCTTTGTTCTCTTTCGGAGATGTAGTAAACTATGTGTAAGTTGTATTTGATTATGGATAAGGAATAGTTCTTGCCTATCTATCCGGAGTGTTTGCCTATTCCTAAGTAGTTATTCACTATCCATAACCTTTATTAGGCCCTCTTTGGCAGGGCTTCACCGGCTCCAGCTCCGGGCACTGTAGCAGTACTGTAGCACAGAGCCAGAGGAGCTCCAAATCGTGGCTTCACCGGCTCCAGCTCTCCCCAGTTCATTTTCTACCTCAGTTTTCAAAACGGCTCCTGCTATAGTGCAGCTACAGTTCCACGAGGCGAGGAGCCGGAGCCCCCAGGAGCTGCACCAAAGAGGGCCTTAGTATCTGACCTCTTGGGCAAGCCAGAATCAGTAATTCTGAAAAGCTAGTATCTTTACCTCTTTCTTTCCTCCGTCTAAGGCCAGTCGTTTTCCTTCTCTGCGGTTGCTTATGGTGAGTGCTAATTCCTTCCAATTGCAGTCCTTCAGGGTTATTATCCTAGTATATGAAAGATAAGATCAATTCCTTAGGAGACAGGTATCGATGCTTGCCAGCAGGAGAAAGATCACTAGGTTTAGTCTCAGATCTGATCAATAGGGTTCCCTAGGTACGTTTTGTTTTCTAGAAATCCAGTAGGGATAGTAGCTCCCTTTTCGAGGGCAAAAAAACTTGTTAGGCTATCCGAGATCAACTACTTGTCCAGCTTTTTGGAGTGAAAATAAGGAGTGCCCGGCCATCTAAAGTGCCAGTCTAAGTTCCCCTCCAGGCTGTAGGGTAAAGGGCAGACACAGGTTCAGAGCGAGGGGAAAGGATCAAGGGTGCGTAGTATGCTTCTTACCCGCCTTGTCTGCTAGGTCTAGGATTGGTTTTGTTAAATAGAGATCTTTTCCTAGGCATTTACACCTATTCCATTTTGAAGCTAAGCTCATTTTCGAGTACTAAGCATAGCATATATATTACTTGCTACTTGCCAATATGTAGATAAGTGAGTGTAAAAAGTAAATGTTCGACTGTGGCTATTGAATCACCAACGTTGTGTTAGTGAGCTGCTCTTTGAGTCTACCTTTTGCCCAAGGATGTAGTTGTCTATGCGTAAAGATGATACTCATAGTGTAGTAAAAGTCTTGAAGGAAGGATATAGTGCCAAAAGGCATGGTCCTTATAGTGGATAGTATGAGTCAGGGGAAGACCATTCCCAGTAAAGATACTTTTTCAATCTAGTTTTGAAGCTCTTTTATTTCCAAGGGCAATGAGGAAGGATTCTCCCCAAGACAGGACTCTTTGTTTACATTCCAAGGTCGGAATGGGTGAGAGGTAGTCTATCTCTGGCTAGGATGAGAGTCTAAAGTAGTATTCTTCTTCAGTGGAAGGCTCTAGGAATCCCTCTTTTAGTTGGCAAGGTCAATCTAGCAAATGATAGGTTTAGAGAGAGCTGGCTTTAGGGGTTATAGGTCAAAAGCTATATCAGCTGTTAGCAAGCAATCGTTAGGGTCTGATGGGGATGTATAAAGGTTCGTGAGATTATAGGCAGTAAAGCGAGTATCAATCTTTACCTTTCGGGTATCTGTATCTGGCTCAATGGAAGCACTAAAAAAGTCATCTCTTATTCTTTATTAATTGAAAGCAATAGAGGGTTAGCTAGTTTACTTTCTTGGGACTCCAAACGAGCCAGTTGCTGTCCTAATAGAAGTTCATGTCGATCCAGCCGAGCCAGTGCCATCATTAGAAAGTCCGACCATTTTTGTTTAAGCCAGTTCAAGTTAGGGCAAGGAGGAAAGGAAGAGAGTAATACAAGGATGTCAAGAATGAGGCGCTAGAACATTGGATCCAGTTGGAATTGTAGTTCTCTTTGCTGTTGTGCCAATCAATCTTGAAAATGATTCTTGCGATGGAGATCGACTGAACTCACACATTCCACCTCATGCTCTGCTGATGTAACTAGCTCCAACTCCATTCTAATCATAAAAAATAAGGCTGCACGCATCTTTCAAAAAAATTATCATGAGCTAGTGGTTCCACTCTAATAAAGTTTTTGATAACACAGCGGGCAAGTGCAATGTACTTCAGCTTCCACTAGAAATAGGGCATGTCCATGAGAATAGGAAAATAGGACACCAAAACATCTCTCGATAACATTTCTCAATGATGAGTGCAAGTAATTAAACCGCTCTTGTGGTCGGGACACCGCCTTCTTCTCTATAATCACGCAAGTGGTACCGCTCCCCATGGTAAGGAGAAAGAAAGCCTAGGATAAAGGTAGAGCGTTTGTCCACAAGATAGTATTTTCTATGTGACGATAGTGGCCATTTTCTGGTTCAGTGATTGTCTCCAGAAAGATTATAGATTCATTTGCCCTCCCAACCAAGCATGACATATGTGAAACTCATGTTCAAATCAAAAGCACTGAAACTTTTCTGTGTTGGCTCATTTTCCACGATAACGTATTTGGTTTGCTGTTTGAACTCTGGCAGAAATGTGTGTCCCATCTCCAACGCTATTCTAGAAATGAAAAAAACTATAATAATAGATGAATTAGAAAACTCAACTGTTCTTTATGATTCAGTACCGCTTGAACTAACTGTCCCAATTCTTGGTAGGTACTTATTAGGGGAAGGACAAGCACCGAATGAACAACGATCTCCCGATCCCACTTGATTCAAGTGGAATTTATGGAACCCTAGGGACTTGACTCTTTTAAGAGAAACTAATTCGAAGTGAAATATCTAGAATATGCTTTACACTCCATTTTCACACAGGTATGCCTCCCTACCTTTCTGTAGATTGATGGACTAATAAGACTCTAAATCCTTGTTTTTAGCATCCCTTTATTTTGGAACCTTTCTTAGGAACTTCAAACGGAACAAGGCTAGGATCCTAATCTCTATTCCTTCCTCCTTTGCGTCCTCCAATAAAGTATGACTGAAGTAGATATAAAACGTGTCGAAGAGCTATAGACTCTTTTCTTTTTAGAGCTTATCATTGTCAATGATTGACCAACATGACTTATGGATTGAATTTGATACTGTGCTATTTGAATAGCGAGATTCTTGAAAGGTGGAGGAGAAAACCATTTCCATTAATATATGACATTGAATTCATATCTATGAAAATGATAAGCATGGGATTGAGCATGATAGAGTTGGCCTTGCTAGAAGCCTACTTTCTTTAGAGAAAAGAGCTTATAACTCGCTTTTACTACCTCATGTGTATAATCTAATCTATTGCGAGCCTACTCAAACAGAGGAAAATCGACATTTCTTTAATAGAAAGAAGCTTATCCTGATGTGGAGTCTAGTGCTGAAAATAAATAGAAAGGTACCATGGCCTATTCGTAGCTTGATAGAATGAGAAGAAGGCATTTCCTACACTACACCATGGCATTCTATGGATAGAGCTGCTTAAGTTTTAGTGGGAACGAACCTACATGCTTAGATCAAATACGAATGATTCGAGATTTCCAAATCCATTGAGATAAAGGGGAAGATCAAAAGAAGTGTCTCTTGCCAAAGAATTCTATACCCAAAAAACTGAGTGAGGAGCAAAAGCACGAGGTAGTAGTCATGGACAAAGTACACTTGGTTGATCAGCAGGCGGGGCGCATTGGTAAGGTCATGCAGATTGTGATGCTAGCTAGCAAGGATATGCCACCTGATACAGACTCGTAGATGGGCCTCGAGGAGCTTACTTACCCATTTCCAAGTGGTGAAAGAAATGGAATTCAGATGATAGGCTTCGTCGCCCTAGCTTTGATTATTATGTTAGATCTCGGGGTAGCCCCAGAAAGCCTAGTGGATTATAATCGTAGAAGGAAAGATTTATGAATCTATTAGTTCGGCAGCAAGCAGGGGAATGGGACGCATTAGGCTGATCGATGGCCTACAGATCCTATATTCGTTTCCCAAAGGCCTAAGAAAGGTGTTGTAGCCTCGGTAAGGTTAACTAGCAACTTAACTCACTACACTCGAAAAAGATAGCAAAGCGATAATCGGTCGGTATGGGTGGAACCTAGTATAGCTGCGCTTTCTTTTCTTCTTCTTGGTCTAGTCTATCTACCCGTCTCTAAGTAAGCCCCTCACCTTCCCTTTTTGGAGTAGAGGTCCGAGGCTAGTGCGGGTAGCCCTGTCGAAAACTAGAAAGAAGAGGCTGATGCACCTGCCCGGCGGTGGTTGGGTTCAGCTCAATCAACTAGGATAGGAGCACTATCTTGCTCCATGGTGTTCAAGCAATGCATCCAGAAAGCTATGATTCATGGGAGGGAGCAGCTTCAATAGCTTTGGCTGTGAAAACTCTTGGTCTTGAAGCATCAGTGTCATCAGTTCACCCAAGATCAGCAGGACAAATAACTACTAGGTTTGTGCCAGAAAAGCGTCTTGTGTGACGGCAAAAGAGTGGAAAAAGAAAGAGATTCATCAGCTATGGAATCTGATAGGTATCAGTATTGAACAGAAGGGGTTGTTCACAAAGCATCCCATGGTGCGCTTCAAGGGGAAAAAGTCTCGGGCGGTATGGAGCGGCTTGCCTACTGCTTTGTTACCAGATCGATTTCATCTTTTCCCAGTGCCCATGCTCCTACTACTACTTATGTAGCTATTCAACCTCCCATAGATGGTAATGGCCCAGCAGCTGTTCCTACTCCTTTGGCTGGTGCCAAATCAGGTGACTTTTAAGTTGAAGCTTGCCTGCACAATGATGTAACCATGCTGGCAGTACTATGATTGCCTTAGAGCGCAGATGTCTCCCTAGGAGCGTGATGCTTAGGTGCGAGGTGAAACACAAGCAGGAGATCGGGAAGAAAACATACGGATTGCAACCTACAAATGAAGAATCTGCTTCATTGTTCCCACCATCTATATCAGATGTTTAATAAGAATAGGAACCGAATAAGCTACTGATTGACTGAGGAAGCATTTGAAAAGAAAGGAAGGGTGATGCTTGTTAAACAAAGCTGCGTGTGGGGCCGCCACGTATAGCTGTAGTTTCTGCTGTAGCATCGGTTATTTCCGTTATTGCTGTAGTAGCATCGGTTATTGCTCAGGTTACGAATGACCCAATCTATCTATGGCAACCACCCCTACTTTTAGTAGATAGAGATGCGCACCTAGAAAAGATGGACTCTAGGTTATGCCCTTTTGGCTTCTTCTCTTGTCTGTCCTTTACGCAAAGCAATCTATGGTCTCAACAAGCCCTGAAAGCGTCGATTTTTGAAGCGCAGTGGTTATCTAGGCAGGGTTTGCTCAGAGTGATCATGATTCGGCCATGTTCGTATCAGTTTATCCTCGAGGACGTGCTATTCTGTTGTTGTATGTTGATGATATCAAACTGACCGGTGATTACTCCATTACCATGTCGCTGATCGAGTGTCGCCTTCATCAATTATTTGCTTGTGGCTAAAGACCAAATTGCCCTCGCATATTTTTTCGCATCCGCTCGCTCAATCCAGCCGCACAGGATCCTCCTCCACCGCGCCCGCTGGCCGTGCCCGCCGTGGCCACGACCTCCTCCTTCTGTGCGGTCGGGACTTGAAAGGAAGAAGCAGATCCGCGAGAACTGCGCCCGAGCTTCGTGGCGGGGCGGACATGCCCAGTAGAATGGTGGGCGGAGTTGCTCATCCGGATGATCGATGAGAAGGAGGCCGAGATCACCTTTGTGCTACACTTTGGGCTAGGCGCAATGGGTATGGAGGGAGGAAGCAGAAAGGGGCAATAGAGTCAATATTCACCCATTAGCCAGATGATCCAAACAGCCCCTGGGGTGGATCCAAACAGAGCCTGAATATGCCTTCCTTTGGAAATAGTGATCATGTATTTTCATATCCTTTTGGTAACTTTTGCCTAAACCTAGCTAGAGGCAGAGAAACGCCCATCAAGGTTCTAAACTAGTTGAAAAATTAAGGAAACCCGTAAGTTATATGAACTTATTTTGAATTTGGTTTTTGCAGGTGAAGAAGAAGAAGAAGAATATTTCAAGAAGTACCAGTGAGTTAAAAGTGGTAAATAGACGAACATAAAGATTCTCCAATTGGTTGCTTGATAAAGCGGCAAGAAAGATTGAAAGAAACAAAACAAGTAGTACTGGCTGTATTGGCTGATCGGTAAGGGCAGCCCAATAGAGTATTAGTTGTAGTTTCTATCTATCTTAATTAGGTTAACAGCTCACCATTTTGCTGATGAGGCGGTTGTATCAATGAAGAGAGAGGGAAAAAATTATGGAAACAGTATCCATAGTTACGCATACATGCGTGGATGCATGACACGTGTTGGTCTTTATGGTGCATGCAGACATGCGGTAAATGCGTGAACATGCCTGGCTGGAGCCAAGTCTATTTTTAGCAGAGGACCACTCCTTAACTAGCATTGGATCGTTGAAGTCCGACACGTGTCAGACATCTACACCATGTATGCATGGTGTAGCTATGGATACAGTATGCACAAAAAAAAATTCTTAGAGAGAGGGTAGAAAACAGAGAAACGGTTTCTACTTCAACGGACGAAGTCCTCGCTAGGATGGAGACACAAAGAAACGGGGCAAACCGCGTTGGGGAGACGCTGGTAGTTTCTACCGGCCTCCCTCTGGATCCCTTGCGTCGCCGCCGAAGCGCTCGTCCGCCTGCGCGCTCCCGCCCGCACCACATATCTCCTTCCCACGCCCGCAGATGTCCTTCCTAAATTCTCCGTCTCTAAGCCCCTGTTCGCCGAAGTCAGTAGAGGTGCGCCCCAAATTTCCTAAATCTAGCTTTCTCTAATTCATCGCAAATCTTTGATCGAGTTCCAGGCAAGGCACTGGTGCTCCCGCCTGTAACAACTTGGGTTTTTGGAGAAGCCAAAAATACGAACTTTTTAAAAAAATTTCCTGCAATATGTGAAGCATGTAGATGCTAGGTCAAACAAAGAACAATTTATAAATAAATTGTTGCATACATATAGTGATGCTTGTAGGAGCTTGCCAGAGTTCCTTATTTGGTTTAGGGTTTTGTGTTGGAGAGCACAAGTTCGTAGCCAATCCTTTTGACTCCTTCTGGAATCTCCCATGAATCCCTTGACCTAATTTCTATAATCAACCAACTATCTTTATCAACTCAATGCCCGTGAATTGCCAACCCTTGACATGGACCCCACTACCCCTAGTTGACCTCTAGTGGACCCCACTAGGAAGTGTACAAGTTGGCAACACATGTATACAATATAGGAGCCTTGGTTTATATGGAAAATAGGAAAGCCAATCTGGCCCAAGCACATGACCAACCAGCCCAAGCAACAGAGTCAGCCTGACCCATCACCCCATCCTCTTCTAGCCCACGCGAAGCAGTAGCAAAAACAAGACCAGGCCGGCCTAGCTCCTCCCCTTCGGCCCGCTCGCGCGTGCACGGCCAAGCAGCCCAGTAAGATCGGCCTAGCTGCCCCCTTGCGGCCGCCCCTCTCACCCCCCTCTCCTTGCCCAGCCGGCCCAAGGTGCGCCGCACGCCCCTCCGGAACCCTAGGCAGAGTGCACCGCGACCCCGCTCCCACGCCTCCGCCGCTCGCATGCCAGCGCGCCCCTGCACCCGCATCCCGACCGCGCCCCATGGCTTAGGTGCCCGTGATTCACGCCGCATGTCCCTCTCCCTGGCACGGACATCGAGGATGGACGGCACCTCCTAGAAGCCCTAGCTAGCGCGCTATAAAGACCCCCGGCACTGCCTCGCTCTAGAGCTCCTTCCAGCCGCCGCCGCCTTCACCATGGCCTCGCCCCAAGCCTCACCACGCTGGAGGCGCACCATGGCAGCGCCGCCTCCCTACTCCGTGTCGTGACCAAGCCACCGGCAGGAGCCCGTCCCTGCCTCGCTAGAGCCCTGGCCATGGCGACGCCGACCACGATCCCCTGCTCTTTCCTGCCTGTGACACGAGCACGTCGATGTCCACCTCGAGCCTCTGCTCCGCGCCTCATCCTCGGCCGCAGCCACGCCGAGCCCGATGGTGAGCACTGGACTCCCTGTAGCTGCTGCCTTCCCCTTCCCTCTCCCTGCACCACTTGCTATACTGCGTAGCCACGCTGGGCCGCCACCGCATGCCACGGTCCCGCCACTGCCGGCCACACGCTCGCCACGGTCGCTACCTCAAGCCTGTGTCCCCAGCCACAGATGCCGATCCTGTTTGCGCCACCTCTACCTCACTGTCTCCATGCCTCCACCAGCTCACCGTGCCTTGTCCTCGTCGAGCGCTAGGCCACCGAGCTAGAACTCCGTCGACTGCCATGGACATGACCTCGAGACGACGGCTCCTGCGCTGCTCTGTTTCTTCCCCATAGCACGACGTCGTGACGTAGGAGCCCTGCCTCACCATCAGGGTGGACCTCATCAGCGACGCGTCGACGCCCCTACTTCAACCCAACCACACCGACGCCCTCTACTTCGAGCTTAACCGTGAGCATGACATCGAGCTGTACCACGAGCCTTCGACGATCGCACCACGACATGCTTGGTGGAGCACAGCAGCCCCACCGTCCATGACCATGAGCACCAGGCTGCCTTCCCACTCCACTCTAGCCAATGCTCAACTAGCAGCCCTGCCTCACCAACCCTGACGAGCCGTGACCTTGCCCTGGCCATCATTGTAGCAAGGGTAAGCCTCCTCCTAGCCAAGCTCGTTCCCTGCTTTTGACCGATGAACCTGACCATTTTCCGCTACGAGTCTGAGGCCATAGCCATGCATACCACTCCGTCGTGCTAGAGCCATGGAACCTAGACACCGTGACCATCCTCTACTTCGCCTATGGCGAGCCTTGAACCGAACCCCCGGCGAACGGTCACAACAATGTAGCTACGTTGCCGGCATCGAGCCCGACCCGCGTCAAGCGACTCGCCGTCTGTAAGCCCTTGACGAGACAACCAAAAGATAGACCTTTCCAACACTTGCCTGCTGCCGGCCCAAGGCCGATGACCCCTCCATGTGTCCAGCCTTCATGCCGTGGATTTTCTGTAGGGACCTCGTCAGCTCGCCGTCGGTGGGAGACTCCATCGGGAAACAAAGGAGCAAGAGGAAAGGGGGGAGCAGCAGCGTGGTGCACCGGTTTACGTGAGCCATAGACCGAGGGAGAAGGAAATGGACCTGGACCACCATGAACCGAACTTTCGGTCCACTGGACCTACCTGACGGTGCACCGTGAGCCACGCTCGTGGACTCGAGCCTAGTAGGAGCCCAGCGCCGCCACGCGGACCGCCTAACCAGCCGACACGTGTCCGGGCCGGGCCGGCCCAACCTGGCCCATCTAAGCCCATACTGGGCTAGCCCCATTGACCATTGACTGGGCCCACCTGTCAGCCACTATTACCGCTAGACCAATCCTGCGCTGCCACGTGTCAAGCCCCGGTTCACCCCTTCCTTTTTCTTTTTCAGAAAATAGATTTAACTTCAGAAATTCATAGAAAATTCATACGACCTCAGAAAAATGTGAAACCAGTTCCCACATTTTTCTAAAATCAAGCTCTACGTGGTGGACTTGTCCCCACTTGCTGTTCATGCTGCAAAACTCAAGACCGAGATCTGCCTCTCTTTTAGACTTGCAAATGGCCCCGACGCCATGGCCGAATACCCTCGTCGCCAACCCTAGCTGTGTCCTACAGCAGTAGCCACCCTCTGGCCACCTGCTGCCATGCCCGGCCAGCAACAACCAACCCTTGGCCACCTATAGCACGCTGCAGCTAGCTATAGCCAGGCATAGCAAGCTACAGCAAGCCACAGCTAGCCACCGTAGGCCGTAGCTGGCCGCAGCTGGCCAGAGGCAGCCATAGCCCTCCGGGACAAGTTACAACAGCCCTTGGGCCTCCACATCTTTGCCACAAAGTCGAACCCTAGTCGAACGCCATTCCCGTCACCGACGAAAGCCCCTTCCTGCTCATTCTTATACTCGTTCGTACACTTACAATACGTGATCTTAATCTATCTATATCTGTCTGCACCGTGCCCTTGTGCAGGTCTACCCATCCCCCTCGCTATGGAATGTGCTACTCCGCAGTCGTGTCGAGTTGTTGCATCTTTCGGTCGTGTTTGGTTCTTATCGCTGTGTTGTTGCCTGTGTGCCGAGCTTTCGAGCTGGCTGAGGGATCGTACCTCATTCGGATGCTACGATCACAGGATCCGTCTCGCCATGACCGTGATGCCGAGTGTAACTCGACCCCCTGCTTTTTAGTTGACTTCATAGTATCACGAGTGTTAGCTCCTATCTTTGGCCCTAGAACATGGTCGTGATGGATTCAATGTCGATACTAACATCGATGCGGATATCACCCGCACGCTTTGAGTCCTCCATTACCAAGTCCTGTGGGAGATGACTTGGGAGATAACAATCATGGAACGATGGATGCCAACTCATTGGTATAGCTTGTGGCCGCGAGTTTGCCTCGCCATGACCATGGAGCTATGCCTCACTCTTTCATTTGCTTCTTCGTGCCCAAGCCCTTGTGTGTTGGTACCCCATTCGACCATCGTGTTTCATCGACTCTCGCGGTGACAACCGCACCGTTATGAATTAGAGAGATGACTTAGTGCCAGTGCACCCAGGTCGGGTACCCTATGGGTGGTTTGCGCACTTGTATTCTTTAGTGAGTCGCTCCTTCTGATGCCCTGTCTTCTGTCGTGGCGTGTGTGCCGAAAGGAGTAGACCTCCGTTCTCTGCTATTATTGCCCTATTAGCCCGCTCTGTTTGATCTCGCCTTGTCCATGGCGATTGGATCAAAGACCGGACTATCTCTTTTAGTTAGCAAAGCAATGGTTTATGTCGTACCTCGGACCCATGCATGTCGACCCGATCGGTCGTCTAAAACCATCTTTCCCGAAGATGTGTCTGAGAACATGACATGGATGTGCCTAGCTAACTCCCGCTCCTTGTGTTTTGCTGAGCAACTCTCTTCTCGGCTCCCGATGTTATTATGTCGTGTGGATCGAGAGGACCCGTTGCTATCCAAACTCCTTGCGCTACTGCATTCTACCATAGCGGACGAGCCAAAGTACATTGGAGCCAAGTCACAATAGTGTTATTCGTTCTTGTCTGCTTCTTGTATCCAATGGTGACTTGCAGGATAAGGCTATAAGAGCTAATCCCCGTCGTTCATCTTTCTTGGGGCCCGACTTCCAATCCCTGTCAATTCAATGACACCGGATCAAAAGATCGTGAGCCGTGGTGTTTGCTCTGGATGAGCTCTGGCTTAAACAGTTTATCATAAAGCCATACTGGTTTGGCCATGACTTAAGCTTGTGCTCAGCATACCACCACTCGTGTTTCTTTGGCCCAGGGATCAGACATCAACCGAGAGGGCCAAGTCTTTTCCTCCTTGTGTTCCTTCTGGGTCTTGTTGCCTTTTTGGGAATATTGTTTGTTCTCTTGCCTTGAGTGTGTTTTGGGAGGTAATTGCCTCGAGGACAACGTTGGATCAGAACCCGATGGAGGAGGAGAACGTGATCGATGACAGGACCCTGGGAGGAGGAGACCTTACTGATCGACTACATCAACTAACGAAGATTTGTACCACTACTACCTCGACATCGCGGGTGTCATGGCAGCACCCTCTTTTAGAGAATCCTATTAGACATTGCATAATATCTAGAACTGCTAGCGCTTTATAATTATTCCTTTGATAGTACTTTGATGAATGCTACTACCTGAGCCATTATTACCCTGATGCAACCCACTCTACCACGTCACCCTGCTTTGCGCATTCGCTCGCTTATATATGCTTACTTGCCTGCTTGCTTGCATATTACACCACTATACTTATTATTAACTCCACTTCGCATTATATCGGGGATGTGATGCTGGTGGTGAACACCCTGGGAATGGTTTGGCTATGGGTGTCGGACTTGGTGGTGTGTGAGCATGCTGCGTATGTCTTGGGTGCGTGGAGAGTGAGGGTTGTGTCAACCGAGCTGGAATAACGATGAGCCTGGGGTGAATCTTGCTATGTGGTGCTACCTGGGCACTTGGATATGGAATACCTATGGTGGGTAAATGGTAATTGGAGGTGTCCTTGGGTGTGAACCTCGGACAGGTGGAGCCCGGGGTAGAGGTGCTGTGGTGGCACGTAAAATGGAAACCCTGATGAAGACATTCTGGCTTGGTCAATCCCTAAGGACTTACTAGTACTCAGACTCACCGGGAATCCTTACATCCCACTCGCCCTATATGGTGCGGGACGGTCGAACTACTTGGTAGAGCGATGCCACTACTGCTAGGCGAACGTGTGCAAGGAGGTATGGGACGCACAATTTTTCCCCCACACCCTTCTGAGACTTCAGGAGGCCTTGTGGACCCGGCTCTTGACATCCGGAGAGCCTCGGCTCTGTCTACGACTCACAGTATCAGCCATCCCAGACTAGACTTGGGATGTTCCAGGGCTGAGAGGTAGGGTGGCATCGTTCTAGGCTAGCAAGCGGCCGGAATCTGCCTAGACGGGGCACTGTCGAGGATGGCTATCTTGTGGGTATGTAAAACCTCTGCAGAGTGTTTGGTTGATCGATCGATACATATGCCGACTTGTCGGCTATGGACCTTTCCTGGGTTTCGCTTAAACTAGATAGGAGATGAGTCCTTCTTTCCTCCCTCCAGGGTTTGGGGTATTACCCGATCGTGAGCCTTGGGGCTGCGGGCCGTTGAGACAAGGCCGAGAGGGAGTTGGCCTGTCGACCTGAGTGTGTGAGATGAGATGTGGTGTGGTGGTGTGGAGATGGTTTGGGATGGATGGTTGACGGATGGATATGGATGGTGTGGTGGTGAATGTGTTAAAAATTGGATATTATTATTATTATATTACTAATGTTATTTACTTCTCATGCGCTAAGGATGCAAACTACAGCCAAATATTAGGATCGCCAGATCCCTTGTTTATCTTTTTCACTAAAGCTTATCGGTGCTGACCATGGCATGCACACATCTGGCGGTGTGCAGATTTCCTGCTTCTCAGAGATGCTGACTTTAGAAGGATTAGAAGATCTCGTGCCTACGCTCAAGTTTGGTTCGGAGATGGAATCTACGCTGCACTACGCCAACTCTTATGATGCCCGTGAAGGAGGAGCCTTCACTCGATAGTCTTCCGCTAGATTAACTCTGTAATAGGTGTGTTCCCCAGTGATGTAATGTCTTGTATTCCTGTAATCTTATGATGTATGACAGTGATATCGACTGATATATGATAATATGATGGAATCAACTAATGGTTTCATCATATTATAATTCATTCTGTGGATTTTCCCTTCGCGGAAAATTGAGGATGTTTCACCGCCGCCGTTGCAGCTGCAGCATCTTCTTCGGTCGCTGGTGCTCCCGCCGTCCTTGCTGCTACAGCATCTCCTTCAGTCGCCAGTGCTGCCGCCGTCATTGCTGTTGCAGCATCTGCTCCACCTGCCGAAATATAATCAATATTATTTGCACTACTAAATAATACTCTACTAGTTTTGTGTATAGTCTGTCAGTTGCATCTGAAAATAACAGTCTGACCAAGAATAGTTTGGTTTGTTAATCGATGTTCAACAACTACCTTATGGTTTAGCATAGAACTGTCCATAGTTGCTTGCTGTGTCTTTAGGGAGATCGTCTGTTTGGCTGGTATTAAAGCCGGCTGAAGCTGTTTTGTTGTGAGAGAAAAATACTGTAGATTCTAGATGATAAGTCGGCTGATAAATTCAAGCGAACAAACCCAAAGCGACTGTGCATATTTCTGGATAATTATGCATAGTTGTGTTTGATACAGAAAGTGCCGATTGTGCATATGAGTCTATATGGTTGCTGGCGACAGGTGATCTACGGGGCTGTTTGGTTGTGGGCCAGCTTTTACAACGTCCCTGCGGCGGCGCCACAACCATGGCGGCCAAACTCATCGCCACATAGTGTGGCGAGAATTGTGAGTGCTGGTGCGGTGACTGCCAAACTCTACGTTTGAACCAAACGCTGCGGAAATAAATGATGGCGGGCCACAGCATGGCGTGGCGGAGCGCGGCTCCGAACCAAACAGCCCCTACTTCTTTTTTTGTGTGTTGCATTTAAGTCATCTTTTCTATAAAAACTGCTATATAAATTATAAGTTGGGAAGGATAGATTCTAATAAATATTAACTATTCTTTTTCTCGGTTCGAAACCACATCCTAAAACTAAAGGAACAAAACAATTATTGGCGGAGCGTGATCCAAGAAAGATGCCGCGTGGTTCGTCCGTTCATCCCTCTCGCCCGTCAGCCCCAGCAGGTTCTGTGAATGCAATGTCGGGCTCGGGCGGGCCTACCAAATAATAAGGCATCCATTCAACCTCGTCCCAGCTGCACCGGATCGATCACATCACCCGCCCCCGCTGTCCGCCATCACCCGCGAGCTGTCAGCCTCCGGTGCACACGCGTACTACGTGCGGCCCCCAGACGACGACGGCGATCCATACGATACCGGGTGTCGCCGCGGCGCTGGACAGGTCGCATCTCGACGTGAAACCTCAGGAGCTTCGTCTTGTCCGCGTCAGTCACTGTGCCTGCTGACTTCCGACTAGCTCGTCTCCTCTCGTCACTCCTCACACAGACGCCACTCGATTGTCCATTCGTCCTGTTCAGGCTTGCTCATCATGCCGTCATGCACCTGCGAGTTGCAATGCTGCGTGCTCATCCAACTAAAGTGCGAAGTATAATGCAGATTCGATTCGTACAATTATAAAAGTTGAAAGATCATGAGACAGAGCCATTTCAGGTGCAAGGACATAACATAAGTATGCAAAAGACTGAAAAAGAGAACCAGAGCTGGCCACTAATTTCTCAAAAATTTCCAAAGAATCTGCCCGAATTTTCTCCTTATAGGCCGGAGCAGTTCCCTTTGTGTTTACACAAACTTTGTACTCTAATCTAAACTCATAAAAAACATATATCTTTGACAAAACCAATTACTACGTCTCAGTTCTAAGCCCTTGCACCATTCAGAGGTAGTTTTGATCTGACATTGGACTATGTGCATAGTGGTTGTGGCACATCGATTTTAACATATTTGGGGCCCACTTATTGGTTTTGGGACGCGAGAGAGCACTCATAGAATTCAAATTGGTAGACCTCGTCAGCACCTCCACCGTCCCTCAGCCGGTACATCTTAGAGCAATGTCAATACTAGAGCCAAGTGCTTGGCTATAAGTCAAGTTATAAGAGCCAAGTCATACAATAGTTATCTTTTATTTGTCTATAAAAAAGTTTTTTTATTATTATGTGGTACTATGTCTTACTTTCTCTTTCTTACTCCTCCTCGCGTACACTATTATCTAGGCCCACAGATGCCATTGCTTCAGTGACCAGCCTGGTTCTCTCCTCCACGTGAACAAAAATGCTCCCGTTACTGTACTTGCTCTTATCACGCTCCTTGCACTTCGACTTCCACGCTCAAACTCCATTGGCATGTCCGGGTAACAGCAATTTCCATGTCTATAGGAGAGCACCACGTGTTCGACACATGGGGAGTGGCCAGACACTGAGTAGGTGCCAGCGTAAGGGCAGTTTCAAACATGAAACCATAACATAGTTTCCATACTTAACAATTAATGTAGAAACTACAAATGAAAAGTATATATATTCAGAATGAAAACTTTTTATCCAACCATCTACCTTCTCTCTTCTATCATAATTTTTTTTTTGTCTTTGTTCCTAGAGAGACATACTCCCTCCGTCCCAAAATACAATGCATCCAAACAATTTTAGGATATATTATGTGGTAAAACAAATTATGCATATAACCCTTCCTAATTACCATATTTGGTTGATGCTAGATATCAATGGTAGGTATGTTTGTGAATGTTGACTTTTTGAGAGTTTGTACATGCCGAGAATCTCTTATAATTTAAGTGAAAATTGAATGCTTAGATACCATATATTACAGGACGGAGCGAGTAGTTTCTTGTATAAAAAAAATCATTTCCTTCTCTCTTTTTATTAATTCCAATGCCACATTAGCATTTTGCCTACTTAGCATTCTAATGAATGATACGAAAACTACCCATTGGTACTACCCTAAAACATGGAGGTTGCCATTTAGCCTAGGATGGCGGACTTTGCCGCTACCGTTGGTGTCTTTTCTTCGTCGGATGCTTGGTCATTGTTGGTCTCTTCTCTGGCAGATGCTTGATCACTGTTGTCACGTTGGCTTCTCCTTTAGAAGATACTTTGCCGCCAAGGCAGCTTTGGACTCTTCTCCGCCGAATGTTTCGTCGTCAAGGTATCGCATTGGTCTCTCCTTTGGTGGATGCTTTGCCGCTATTGCTGCTGGATGCTTGTCTCGTCTTATCTGGGTGGATGCTTTTCCACCACAGCTATGTCTTTTCTGTAGGCAACCATTGTGTTGATGTATTTTTTTTTCTCACGGGTTTAGTCGATTAAGGTTTTGAGCTGAGGGTCCCTTGCCGTTGCTGTTGTAATTTGTTCCAGGTTTGCCACTACCTTGCTTGTTGTAATCTGCGCTACAAGAGTTCCCTCATAGTTGCGTCGTGTAATTCTTTACCTCTTAATGAAATACGTGCTAAGACACGGTCAGAAAAAAAAAACAGATGGCTCAGCATGGTTAAGGTGACCAATTCATGAGGAATTGTTATTGGGGGAAACTGAACTCGCAAAAACAATGTAAGATTAGGTTTCGAAATATATGTTTACTAATTAGCCAATATAATATGCCAATAATGTAGATTGTGGATATCCTCACATGGTCGCGCCACGAAGTGCCAACTTAGCGTTTGAGGCTTCTACTCCATCGAAGCGTGGAAAATCTTTGTTCTGCATATGCAAGCATAGACAACAATATACTTATATTTTTTTTTCCCGCAACAATGTAACAGAGTAGGAAGAAACACAAAGCCTATCCTTTGACAAGTTGTAGTGGAAAATCTCAAATCAATTAGCTTATGAAAAATATTTGGACACATGATATGACTTCAGATAAATTAAATAAAATATTAAAACCTATGCTGATGATACGAGATACAACTTACAACCACTAGTGCAAAATTAACTTTAGAAGACAACCCATTTTATTTATGGGGATAGTCAAAATTTACTACAACCTTTAAAATACTCAACTATTTCTAGATGTGTCCAGTTCATTTATGGAGACAGCCTAGCAAACTACCACATCCTAAAGTCTATTAACAGAGATGTGGCTCCTAAGAGACCCGTGTCTAAAAACAGAGCCTATTTTCATGTTGTAATTTCTATGTGACTCAAATAGTGGCTATGAGGTCCTCGATGTCACGCATGCAGTCGGTTCGAGCATGGTATTAGATTCAATTAGCTTGCGTGATGCCTAATAGGGAGCAGACGCTCTAGTGAGTTAGACGTGTGTTAGGGCTAGAGAGAAATCTAATTCTACTTGATTGAGACTGATAAAAGAGAATGGTGTACAACTGCAAGTAGAGTCATCTAGTATGGAGTTCCAAGGAGACCCTTGTTTACTGTGGGTCTACCATGAGACTCGTCGGGCAGCTCTCTTGGAGCAGCAAAGGTGACTCAAGTTCTAGTACAGACGCTCGCACATAGAAGACTTCAAAATGCATGCATATCTGGCAAGGTGAAGTTTGTTAGATATGTGTTAAATATAACTATAATTACAATCGAACTTGGGTTGTATTAGGGTTAAGATAGGGTTTGAGTCGGACCTCTAACCTAAGCCATAAATATGAGGTCAATCTTTGTTGTAACATGAGATAACTTGGCAGCTTGTTTGGACGGCGGCAAAGACATGTGCGTCTGGATGCCGGTATAGCTGTTGCTTATTTAACCATGCACTCATGGAGTTGTGATATAGTTCCCAAAAGAATGCAATTCTGGAACTGTGTCATGTTTTAGTATATAAAGTTTAACCAATTATAGATAAAAAAATATGAATATTTATAATGTCAAATAAATATCATTAGATAAATTACAAAATATATTTTCATAATAAATTAATTTAGAGCCATATATGTGAATATTATTTACTAGAAACTTGATCAAACATGAAGTACTCTAACTGGCACGCAACCCATAGTTACATCATTTCGAGGACAGAGGTAGTACTCGTTAAAGAGTGGAATGAGTGGATGGACAATGGATTCAAGGGCCGACTATGATGTCTTATGCAAACATCATATGCTATCTATTTGGCTGGAATCAAATCGTTCAGGATGAGACGGTGCAGCATGAATCCATTTCTTAAATTTGATCAAATAACCTCATTCATCATACTAGTACTAATTATTAGCTTATAAAGAATGAGATGATAATAGATTACTCATTTCATTCTATAAACCAAACAAAAAAAAAGAGTGCACCCTGTAACATTCCTTAGCACATTGACACTTTGGAGGCCTCACGGTCTGTGCTCAGTACCTACAAGCGCGCAGTGGCTTCAGACCAACGCCGAGGAGGCCGTGCACTTCAAGCTATTCAGACTTTCAGAGGAGGCAGACAGGCAGTTGACTAAGGAGGAGCTCGAGCGGGCAAAGGAGGCCACTGCTCGCTTTACCGCTTTGATAAGCATGAATGGATATATACCATTTGTTTCGAGGACCATAACTACAATGGTGCAGATTAATCAAATATATATTCTAGAAATGCAAGTGCTTAATGTGTTCAAAATTGCACGTCTGATACTTGACATTCATCTACATGGATTGTAGCACAGAAACCCACAAGAGTTAAAAGATATACTAATTTGATTTTTTATAACCTTTTTATAGATAACGGACAAACACAGTAATTTTTTCTGAGTTCTCTGTTCCTTATCCTGTGTTTTTTCCCAAAATCGAAACTCTTCATCAAACTGTCGTTAAAAGAACCTCAGCTGTAATTGCAAAGACACTGAAAAAAATTTAGCTGTATATGATTTGATAAACATGAAAAGGAAGCAGATAATGATCCTCCAAATAAAATTGTGAACCGGCTGCTATCAATAGATGATGCATACGCTGGGGCAATGTGTGTATAACTTTACCGTTGCCCTTTTTTTGACTCTGCAATAGCTTACATTACGTGCTCTTGGGCTGAGTCAAAACGTGGATTGAGCAGGAGCAGCCCTTGTTTAGAAGATATAGGACCGGGTTCAAAAGTTTGGGCTGCAAAGTTTCGACCCTGTTAGGAACATGGCAACTTCATAGAAAATTAGAAATGATATTCAAACCAAGTTCCTTTAAGACTACGGAAAAAATTTTGTACATTCCAAATAGGTCCTTCACCTGTAGGGTTGCATCTATACTGGTGGTGAAACTCATTTTTGAATCATTATATCCTATAACCTCATTCTTCTATACAAAAGTGGTTATAGATGTACTGGATCAAAGGATGAAGGGACTCGACTGTAACCAAACCAAATTAAAATTCTCTACGGGTAATCTGGATTTGCCAGTGCAATCAGCACATTCTCTGGTTAAATCCCCCAGAAGTTAACAGCAAGTCGAAGTTTTCATGTTGCATGCATTTAGTTTCTTTGGAATGACTTTTGCATGAATAAACGGTTGTTTATCTCAGGAAGTAAACACGCAAATCTTGTATTAACTGTCAACCACAATAAACAGGGAATAACACAAAACATCAAACAAGACTCAAATTGAAATTATTATTGGAGGTTGAAAAATAAGCTATAAACAATGTAAATTAGATTTCTGAAGGATCTCTCTTACTCATTGTTCAGTGAATATAATATGGCAATATAGATTTAGGATATGTAAATGCACACAGCACCAAGCACCAGACCAGTGCTTGTGGCTTCTACTCCATTGGAGTGTGGAAAATCTTTGTTCTGCAGTTGCAAGCAGAGAGAACAATATTTTTATAAGAATGCAGCAGAATCTGACAATACAGAACATATCAATTGAGATGTTAGTTAGATGGACCCACTTCTCAATCTTGTTGACTATACCAAATGTCCACATGGGTAACATAGCTGTAAGCTGTGTGGCTGTAAACATCAGCAAAAACCAGGTATTATGACATTATTCAGCTCAAATATGTCCAGAAACATTTGGCTTCCTGAAACAAGTCTTAAATGGTTTGAGTCAGCATCAGCCGTACAATTGTTGAGATCACTAGCTCATCAAAAGAATATTTGGGCACATACATATGACTCCTGGTTCTATATTAGTACAGTTACAACATTGTTAGCAGTTATGACAGCTACTAGTACTCCCCTAATATCTAACCGATACCACATGCTACAATAACCTTTTCACTGTAACGAGTTACAACAACTTGCATTCCCTTTAATCTATGAACCACTGATTGTTTCGGCAGTGGTGAAGAGTTCAACTGGAATGATGGCAGTAGTTTTGCAGGGAGCAGTCTGTAAAAGACCATCATCCTAAGGTCATGGCACAAGACTTACACAATCAGTAGAAATGTTAAACCCCAATTTTATGATGACCAAAACTTAAAGGTATTTGTCCTTGATTATCTTCACTATCTCTTCGACTCTCTTAATGATTTTAGGATTCATCATGTCTCTTGCTTGCCCAAGGAGAGTGCCTTCTCTGCTGTTATAATATGCATCAACTATAGCTCTTGCCCAAGTGTGCAACGCCTCTGGACTCCTACAATCCACCAGGCAACAAGCAACATTAAAACAAAAGAAAGCGTAGACAAAATCATCGCCAGAGCACCAGTAATACTTACGTGTATAATGTATCAACATTGTCCCCTAGAAGTTCAGGACCAGGGATAAAAGCATCATTAAGTGCACTTAACCGTTCTTCTGGATCCTCTATCATTATAAGATGTTTCAGTATTCTGATATCCTTCGGCATTTGTCTCTGGAGATTGGCCACCGCAGTCATATATAGGTGAAACATTATATCCTTTGCCTGTGACATGCATTGCAGATCAGGAAACACCCAAAGAAGAATTTGGAGCACTAGAGCACAACTACAAGATGCTAAAAAGTATAGAAACTCAAGCACATATGTGGTTGCTGAATGCTATAATCATTTACCTCAGATTTCGTGATGTCAGTGCCCTTTGCAGCTGACCAAGCTTTCGAAAGCATCAACACTAATGCAGAATCCAGTTCTTTCTTCTCAGCCAAGTCATCAATCTTTCTGCAAGCAGCATCCACCGAAGGTGAATTAAGTATATCTTTTAACTTCAATTCTGCAGCATCCAAAGCTTCAAGACTCCCTGTTGTATCATCATGAGCTTGTAGGGCATCTACACAATCATTTCCAAGCTTTGCCAACTCTACAAGGATAAAAAGGTCCATGCTACAAAATATAAATCGGTAGAATCCAATTGGCCAAACAACACAAATGGCAAATGAAAATCTTTATCTCCAGATCAGTGATCAGCACTAATGCTGTCCACATGCCTATAAACAACTAATGACATTCAAAACTCCACAACAATTTCGCAGAAATTACTCAATAATTGAGAGCAAAGAGTAGGACTTCATTATGACAGTGCAGGTTAATCAAAATACATTCTAAAAATGAAACTGTTTAGGGTCTTAAGAGTTGTACAATGGATATAGCTCTATTTTATTTATAGTATCGGAGTGCATAAACTCACAAGAACTAACATATAGTTAACTGCCACTGTTATGTCTATAATATTGCAGATAAGCAAACCAGTACATCTGTACATTTGATATGTTTAAGGGCGTACCCGGTGCAGAGAGCTCCCGCTCTGTGCGGGGTCTGGAGAAGTGTGTTAGTGGCAAGCCTTACCCTCGTCTGTGCAATGCGAGGAGACCGCGACTCGAACCTGGGACCTTCCGGTCACAGACGGTAAGACTCTACCGCTTGCACCAGGTCTGCCCTTCACATTTGATATGTTTCTCTATTATAATTAATATGTTATACCTTTTTTTTTTTGTGTGTGTGTGTGTTGTTGTGGGGGGGGGGGGGGGGGGGGGGGGGGGGGGGGGTCGGTAGTTACAGACATCATAGCTCAGTACTAAAACGCCTCACCAGTTTGTTTTTCAGGTTCATCATGATAAGACTCTGCAACATAGTAAAGGTGGTTGAAGAATTCCACTGTGAAATCTTTACGCCGCTTAGCAACAATAGCACCAAGTTTATCAGATGGTGTGGATTTTACTACTTCAAGAAGTTCATTATGCCTCTGTACATCCTCATCAATCTGAAAAAGGAGGGGGCAAATTATATTAATATCTGTTATGAGGAATCCTAAATCAAATAATGAGGTAAACCATGCCTGCAGTGAACCAGTAAATGCATGACCTCTTTAAGTTTTCTACCAAGTCTGAGAAGATTGTGCTTCATCTCAGGGTTCAGCTCTGTATCTGCTTTTTCCTGGCAGCGTTTAAAGAAATGAGGCCTTATGTTGTCCCATTCCCTGCTAAAAGCTAGTAATTTTTTCCAATCTGTTGGTGTAGGTTTATCCACCAGAAATACACCAATTAACTTATCGCATATTTTAATCATTTTGTTATTGTCTCTGGTGTTTTCGTTCATCTTAACAGCCCTTTCTGATTGATTATCTTCATGAGATGAAGTATCCATAGCACTATTCAGATATCCACTGCTTGATGGCGAGCTTTCTACATAATCATCAGAAACCGCTGCCACATCACCAAAGGCTGAGATAGAACAGCACAACTTGGGAAGACCAAGGAACAGACAACCTAAGATCAAGAAAAAGAAAGTATGCTGTTACACAGAGAATAAACCTTTGAAGAATAGATAAAGCACAAGATATAAGGAACCTCATGAACTCAATCTACTAGATACACCGAAATACATATCGCTGCAATGTCAAGAGACTCGTGTATGCCTAGTAGCCAAGCATCTGACTAGACTAGTATCAAATGCAGCTCCTACACATATTAAAGATGGTGATAGAGGTCAAAAGCAAAGAGGAATGCTTTAAGCATATGAAAAGAACAAGCGCTCAAAAATGCTACTACAGAGACAGAAAGATAGTCAATACATATAGTATATAAAATCTACAACGAATACATCAAACACAGTCAAGAGATCATTGTATCACCTTACCTATTTTCAAGGAAAAAATTTACACCGAAGACACTAAAGATAGAATAAAACTAAGAAGGCAAGTGAATTTTTTCAATTGACATTCTTTACTACCTAGAATGTTGATGCCTTGATACAAATATTTCCTTTTGTGTTTTGTCACTAAAACTTACAATAAATTTTTCATACAAATTGCAAAAGAAAAGCAAATTCTAATTTTCAGTTTATCTGAAGGAAAATGCACAAAGGACCTTAAAATAATAAAAGACAAATGAATGAGGTCACAGGATGACAGGAAAATACAATTCATCAAAAGAGCCTTCATTTAATGCAAGCTTCAAAAGAACCTTTTGTATAGAGCAAGTTCTACAAGGAACTAAGAAGAGCTGAACTTAGACTACATATAAAACTTATCATGCATTACTGGACTACAGACACGCTCGGTAGCACCTTTAGACTAATTAGTTGTAGTGTGTGCCAGGATTCAAGATGACAATGGCAATCACTGGTAGGAACAGAATTTTCTGTTAGTGCAAGGCATACTCTTCGTTCTATTGAATATATGCTATGTTGTGTCCTTTTCTGTCTTGCTTCTTACCATAATCACTTGTAATTAAAATTTTAAAGAAACTTTAGGAGAGAGCTGATTTCAAAACAAGATCTGATGGATTAACACCATAACAGAATTTGGAGATCATGGGCACTGGGCAAATGTCAATTTTATATGTGGCTGGTGACTCAAAACAAATGTTGGACAGCTGATAGAATTGAAAAGAGAGGTTTGCCACACCCAGCCAATTGCCCCCTCTGTGACCAGGAGCCTGAAAATGATCAACCATTTGCTTGTTGGTTGTGTATTTGTCCGAGGATTCTGGTTCTTGTTGCTCCGAAGGGTTGAGCTGCAGAGCCTTTCACCGCAGCCTACAGTCCCATCCTTTGATGATTGGTGGTCTGATGCAAGTTCCAAGGTTGATGGGGAGGTTAGACAGGGACTCAATTCAATGATCATCTTGGGAGCTTGGTCTATTTGGAACCTCCGTAACCAGTGTTTCTTTTATGAGTATCACCGAGTTTATCCTCGATCACACGGTCCAGGTTAGAGATGAGTTGAAATTTTGGGGTTTAGTGGGGCAAGTGGTATTTCCTACCTCACTGCCCTAGCACCTGAGGAAGTCTAGGTCAGATTTTGGGGTTGATATTGGTCGGTTTCCTTTTTCTTTTGGACCACGGGTGAGGGGTGATAGACTTGGTCTATAAGACTTGTGTTTATCTAGAGTAGTTGGTGCCTGTGTCAGCACCCTTATCATCTATCTTATCCTACTTTAGCATCTACTTTAGTAGTTGGAGTATGCTGTAGCTTTCTTAAGTTGCAAGCAAGCTATCCTATATGTATCCCCAAACTGCCATGGTTTGTGGCAAGGCTAATGAAATCAGAAATTCAGCCTCAAACCTGTGCTTTGGTTCCAACAAATGGTATCTAGAGCCTAGTTTCTTACCTGGGGGTTTTCCCCTTTACCCATCCTCAATCCGGTCGCCATGTCCAACCGGTCCAATCGCTCCCCTTCCCTCTCCTCCCACTCCTCCAATGGCTCCACCACCTCCAGCGGGCGGAGCAGGCAGTCGGCAGCTGCGGCTGGCGGCGCGGACGAGCTCGACACGGTTGTTGCGGTGCGAGTTGCGCGGGACGCCGAGCGCACGGCGCGGGCGGCTGTGCGGGAGGCGCGCCAGGCACGCGAGGAGGCAGAGGCGCAGCAGCGTGCGGCTTCACGGGCGTCCCGACTCGTGGCTACTGAGGTGGAAGCCGCGCGCGCCGCTGAGACAGCCAGGCAGGCCGCGGCTGCTCTGCGAGCAAAGGACGACGCGGAGCGGTTCGACTACGATGGGCGCGGCGCGGACGCTGGCGCAGATCGCACGGGAGGCCGCGTTGACGCTGAGCGGGTCCGGCCCGACGCAGGAGGCTTCGACGCACAGGACCTGCGCGGACGCGTGGCTGGCGACCGCGACGCGGCCGCGGGCCTGCGGGGCGCAAGGAACCGCGACGCGGGCCGCTACCACAGACGACGAGGACGCGACTTCGACCGGGACGCGCGGGACCGGGACGAGCGGGCGGCATGTGACGCCAACACCTGGCTGGAGCTGGAGGAGCGGTGCGCGGCGCGGGACTTGGACGGACACGATGCATGGGCGCGGTATGGACACGGCCTGGGTGGACGGGACCTGGGCGGACAGGACGCTGGCGTGCGGAGCCCTCACAGGCGGCGCGCGCCTCCCCTTCCCCAAACCAGCGCCGTGATCGCCGTGGCTGGCCCGGCTCCCCTCCCGTCGTGCAGACCGTCGTCAAGGACGCCGGCAGCGGATGGCCCATGCTCACTAAGACCAACTATGCCGAGTGGTCCATGGTGATGAAGGTGAAGATGCACGCGCGGCGCATGTGGGACGCGGTACGGTACGGCGACAGCGACTTCGATGAGGATCGACGGGCACTGGAGGCGCTTCTTGCTGCTGTTCCGACGGAGATGCACTCCTCCCTCGCGAACAAGCGAACCGCCAAGGATGCCTGGGACGCCATCGCCGCGGCACGCATCGGCAGCGACCGCACCCGCAGGTCCATGCTTCAAAAGCTGCGTCAGGAGTGGGAGAACCTGGCTTTCAAGCCGGGTGAGGACATCGACGAGTTCGCTCTCCGCCTCAAGACCCTGATGCAGCAGTTGGCGCGGTACGGTGACAACGACATCGACGAGGAGAGAGCTGTCGAGAAGTTCCTCCGCGTCGTCCCCAAGAAGTTCTCGCAGGTCGCCATCGCAATCGAGATGTTGTTGGACTTCTCCGAGCTGTCGATCGAGGAGGTGACGGGTCACCTCAAGGCCGTCGACAACCGCGAGCTGCTACCTCCCTCAGAGCCGGTCACCATCGGTGGCAAGCTTCTCTTCACCGAGGAGCAGTGGCTCACCCGCTAACGGGAGTGGAAGAAGGGGGAGGCCTCGGGTTCTTCGGCTTCGGGTTCGTCGAGCATCCGCAAGCGTCGGTCGCGCAAGCAGGACAAGGCGCGTGGTGGCGCTCCTGACGGTGCTGACAGCGAGCGCAAGGCTACCCGTGACGACACCTACAAGAACTGCGGGAGGACCGGCCACTGGGCCAAGGACCGCCGGCAGGCGAAACGCGACGGTCAAGCACACGTCGTGCAAGCACAAAAGGGTGACCAGCCAGCTCTGTTCTTCATACACGGGAGCATCGAGCCGCACTCCTCTCCAGCGTCGGCCGCCGCCGCTCTCCTCTACCTCGACGAGCCGCAGGCCCACGTCTTCCTCGGCAACGGGTCCGGCGGCGACAAGATCGACGGGTGGTACCTCGACACCGGCGCCACCCACCACATGACCGGGCGGCGGGAGTTCTTCTCCGAGCTCGACTCCAGCGTTCGAGGCTCCGTCAAGTTCGGGGACGTCCCCACTGTGGAGATCAAGGGCGTCGGCTCCATTGTCTTCACCGCCAAGACCGGCGAGCACCGGCTGCTCACCGGTGTCTACTACATCCCGGCGCTGAGGAACTCCATCATCAGCTTGGGACAGCTGGATGAGAACGGCTCGCGCGTGGAGATCGAGCACGGGGTCCTGCGCATCTGGGATCGCCATCGTCGCCTTCACGCCAAGGTGAACAGAGGCGCCAACCGCCTACGTTCTTCACGTGTAGGTGGCGCAGCCCGTGTGTCTTGCAGCCCGCCACGACGACGATGCCTGGCGGTTGCACGAGCGCTTTGGGAACGACAACTTCGAGGCCCTAAAGCAGCTCAGCAACAAGGAGATGGTGCAGGGCATGCCGCGAATCGAGCACGTGGAGCAGTTCTGCGACACCTGCGTCCTCGACAAGCAGCGGCGGCTCCCCTTCTCCCGCCAGGCAGGCTTCCGTGCCAAGGAGAAGCTGGAGCTCATGCACGGCGACCTCTGCGGCCCCGTGACATCGGCCACACCTAGAGGCCGGCGCTTCTTCCTGCTCCTCGTCGACGACGTGTCCCGCTACATGTGGGCGGTCCTGCTCGACACCAAGGCGGCAGCCGCAGACGCCATCAAGCTGCTGCAGAGGAGTGCGGCCGCAAGCTTCGGGTGCTGCGCACCAACAACGGCAGCGAGTTCACGGCGGCTGAGTTCACAGCATACTGCGCCGACGAGGGGATCCAACGCCACTTCTACACCCCATACACCCCGCAGCAGAACGGCGTCGTTGAGCGCCGCAACGAGACCGTGGTGGCCACCGCCCGCGCCCTCCTCAAGCAGAGAGGGATGCCGGCAATCTACTGGGGTGAAGCGATGATTACCACCGTTCACCTGCTCAACCGCTCGCCCACCAAGGCCCTCGACGGCAAGACACCATACGAGGCCTAGCACGGGTGCAAGCCAGTGGTGAGCCACCTCCGCGTCTTCGACTGTCTCGCCTTCACCAAGGAGCTCAACCACGTCGGCAAGCTGATGACCGGAGCACGCCAGGGGTCTTCATCGGCTACGCGGAGGGCGTCAAGGTCTACCGCATCCTCGACCCTATGACACAACGCGTCCGCATCTCCCGGGACGTCATGTTCGACGAAGGGCGAGGCTGGGCCTGGGACAACGCGGTGGACGACGGCTCGACTTCGACTCTCAGAGACTTCATCGTCGACTACGTCCACTTCGAGGGAGTCGGGGGAGCTAGCAGCTCATCTTCACCAAGCACGTCTACCTCAGCGCCCGGCTTGCCATCAGCTCCGACGAGTCCTCCACCGCCAACACCACCAGCGAGTCCACCACCTGCACCACCGTCTACGCCCCGCTCTCCTATACCTACTCCCCAATCTCCTGCACCGGCGCCCACACCTCCGAGATCGGGACCAGCAGCTTCGGTCCATGACCGGCAGTGCACGGTGGACTTCGCCACTCCGCTGTCCAACGACGAGGACCGCGTTGATGCCTACCACGACGACGAGCCTCTGCGCTACCGCACCTTGGACAACATCTTCGGTGATCAGTCTGTCCCTAGACTGGCGATGCACGACTTCAGGCGGAGCTGCACCTGGCGCACGAGGACAGCGAGCCCTGCTCCTTCGCTGAGGCGGAGGGAGACGCGGCATCGCGCGTCGCGATGCAGCAGGAGATGGATGTGGTCGAGTGGAACCGGACGTCGGAGCTGGCAGATCTTCCTGCCAACCACCGCGCCATCACCCTTAAGTGGGTCTACATGCTCAAGAAGGATGAGGCCGGGGCGGTGATCAAGCACAAGGCGCGTCTGGTGGCGCGCGGGTTCGTCCATTAGGAGGGAATCAACTTCGACGATGCCTTCGCGCCCGTCGCACAGATGGAGTCTGTTCATCTCCTCGCGTTGGCGGGCCAGGAGGGTTGGCATGTGCACCACATGGACGTCAAGTATGTCTTCCTCAATGATGACCTGAAGGAGGTCTACGTCTACCAGCCGCCGGGATTCGTCATCCCCGGCAAGGAGAACAAGGTTCTTCGCATGCGCAAGGCCCTCTACGGCTTGCGGCAGGCGCCCCAAGCTTGGAACGCCAAGCTGGACTCCACCCTCAAGCAAATGGGGTTCCAGCAGAGTCCTCAAGAGGCTGCAGTCTACCGGCAGGGCAAGGGAGGCAATGCCCTGTTGGTAGGCGTCTACGTCGATGACTTGGTGATCACCGACACCAATGAGGCCGAGGTGGAGACGTTCAAGGAAGAGATGAAGGCCACCTTCCAGATGAGCGACTTAGGCCTTCTCTCCTACCTGGGGATCGAGGTCCACCAAGACAACTCCGGCATCTCCTTTCGTCAGACCGCCTACGCCAATCGCATCGTCGAGTTGGGCGGGCTCACCGGCTGCAACCCAACCCACACTCCCATGGAGGAGAGGCTGAAGCTGAGCCGCGACAGCACGGCGAAGGAGGTCAACGCCATGTGGTACCAGTGCATTGTGGGCAGACTTCGCTACCTCGTCCACACGCGCCGGACCTGGCATTCACCGTTGGCTACGTCAGCCGGTTCATGCAACGACCGACGATGGAGCACAAGCAGGCCGTCAAGAGGATCCTCCGCTATGTTGCGGGCACCTCCGACTACGGACTTCATCGGGTACAGCGACAGCGACCTCGCCGGCGACATCGACACAAGCAAGAGCACCAGCGGGACGCTATTCTTCCTCGGCAAGTGTCTGATCAACTAGCAGTTAGTCAAGCAGCAAGTGGTGGCTCTGTCCAGTTGCGAGGCGGAGTACATCGCTGCCACAACCGCTTCGACTCAAGCTCTCTGGTTGGCTCGGCTGCTGGGCGATCTACTGGGCAGAGACGCAGAAGCAGTGAAGCTCAGGGTGGACAGCAAGTCCACCTTGGCCTTGGCGAAGAACCTCGTCTTCCACGAGCGCAGCAAGCATATCTGAATCAAGTACCACTTCATTAGGAGCTGCTTGGATGAGGGGAGCATCAAGGCCGGCTACATCAACACCTAGGACCAGCTCGCCGACCTTCTCACCAAGTCCCTTGGACGGGTCAAGTTCCAAGAGCTTCGCGCCAGGATTGGGATGGTTCAAGTTCCTCAGAAGGCGCCACACAAGGCTTAGGGGGAGAATGATAGACTTGGTCTATAAGTCTTGTGTTTATCTAGAGTAGTTGGTGCCTGTGTCAGCGCCCTTATCATCTATCTTATCCTACTTTAGCATCTACTTTAATAGTTGGAATATGTTGTAGCTTTCTTAAGTTGCAAGCAAGCTATCCAATATGTATCCCCAAACTTCTATGGTTTGTGGTAAGGCTAATGAAATCAAAAATTCAGCCCCAAACCTGTGCTTTGGTTCCAACAAGGGGGGATCCTTGGATCCCTAGTGTGGGTTGGACTTGAACATGGCTCGTGTTGAGTGTTGTTTGTAAGGATTATCTACCCATTTTATTCTTCTTCTTAATACAATGATAAGCAGCTCCCCTGCATGTTCGAGAGAAAAAAAAACACCATACCAGCCTTGGCCTCCGGGGAAAAAAAGGAAAACAGAACAAGCACAATGTTTGCCCCTGATGTGTGGAAATCCACATATTCGTTTCCTCACATGCCATGAATCTCATGATTATGTTCAACCATTCTTTTTTTTTCATTATACAAGGACATGACATCAGAAGAAATCAACAACAATTGACAACACATATCTTAATATGAACATTGTCAGAGATATAAACAAAAGATTATGTCAAAAACCACATATATTATCTTCCTCTTTTAGCATTACCTATTGTTTATGTATTTTTTATTTGCACAACCAAAATACATTAAAAATAATATGAATCTAGTTCTTGGGCTGACAATAGCAGCGGTTGCGAATACATAACAACCAACACTAGCTATTGTAATGGTTACAGTTTTGATCAACATCATGATAATTTTGCGTGAATACAAAGGCCCCTGTTCTGGACTTTATTCAGCTCGCACATATAGGGCCCAAGTAGCCAAGTAGGTTACAGAAGCCACTAAGTTGGCTAGTAGATTAGGAAAGAGAAAGAATAGGAAAAGTCTATTCGAATTAGAGTTTATAAACTGAGTGTCCCAACTCCCAAGTTATAGCCCTATGAGGGTTTGGCCATCTTGACTAAAAAGGACAGCCAGCAATGTGATAGACAAAATCAAGCACGAAAAGGAACCAATCCACTCTTTTCAAAAATTCAACCTGCATGCAGGAGGTGCCCACAGCAGGCAGTTCAACATCTAAACAATCACAATCTTTGCAAACCTGATTTGGGTGATTTCTCTATCTGCACTCTGAGAATTATCTTCAGACAAATGGCAGACTAAGAATATCTATTGGATTTATCATCAGCACTGCAGAATGTAATTTTTCGATCCGCGCACTCACAATTCAAATGCAATTTGTCAACCTAAGCCAGGACAAATCTATAAAGGCAGAATTGTAATTTTGATCTAGCGTAGCCCGCGGCAACCAATATACAAGAATTTTCCTAATTTCCTATCCCTTATGTCAACTAAATCAACTACTCAAGCAATAGAGAACCAGAAGAGGGTCGAAGTAGCGTCCTCACCAGTGGGTGCTGAAATGACGGCGCCACGGGGGCGGAGGCGGCGGCTGAAGGCGAGGATGCTCGCGCGGGCGCCAGGGGAGCTGAGGAGCGGGAGGCCCAGCCCGGCGGGCGATGGTGCCTGGCATGGGGAAGCGGAGGAGGTGGTGGGCATCGCCATGGCGAATTCGAGGATGAGGGCAAGCGTTCGCGCTTCGTATCTTTACTAGAGTTTAGGGAAAGTGTGGCTGCGGACTGCGGGCTGACGCTGACGGCAGGCACGGCGTGCGCGTGGAGCTTGCTCATCCGGCAGACACGGAGGCGGATTTCGGCATGGGCGTGGTCGACGGCTAGACGACGTGCGCGTGCCGCCTCCTGAGTCCTGACCAGGCGGAGATAGGGTTTTGCCTGGGTGGGTTGGGTTGGGTTGGGCCAGACATTGCGATCCCTAAAGCCGGATCCATTCTTGGGAAGGAATCCAACCTCGGACAAATCTTGTGTTTTATTACTGCCTCCTCTAGAAAAAAAAATATAAATCTCGATTTCCAATAAATCAAAGAATCTTAAGTTTAACCAAGTTTATAGAAAAAAGTAGGAATATTTATATATTAAAATATATTTATTATAAAGGGTGCATTTTTCTACTCCCGGGAGTTAGTTACTCCCGTCTTCAAAAAACCACATTACGTATGTGTGCATACTAATTTATCAGATTGAGTATGTTTATATACTCAATTTAAGATACTTCAAATCGTAGTACGCGAAATTTTTTCAAAAGAGCGCATACTTTTTAATATATTACTAAAATACCACTGCAGTACTATATAAAATAAGTATCCATATACTCTATGTATAATTGCATACTTGACATACATATTATCCTAGATGGTTTAATATGATCATATACTTTATCTACATATACTTCGTCGGGCCATATACGTCCTAAATCTAGAGATATACACATGGGAGTAACTACTCCCTGGGAGTAAAAAATAATTTCCCTTATTATAAAACTATATATTATGCTTTGTCTAATGATACTTCTTGCGCATCATAAATATTAATATAATTTTATTCAAACTTGATATTGTTTGACTTCTTGGTAAATGTGATTTACATTCGTAGTTTGTGTAGTTATAGTTGATTGTGTAGCTCTAGTTGAGTAGTGTTGTTAGAGTAGCTTTCTTGTGTAGCTCAACTAGTTTAGTTGCCAACCTCTAGTCTTGGGTGCTCTAGTAGTAGTATAAGCTTTGCTACTAGAATTATTTAGGAGGTTTGCTCTGTAGTGAAATAGGCTAGGCAAAGTAGTTATTATTAGGCCACAATTATACTAATCACTTTGCCTAAGTATTGTGGTTTCTAGAAGACTTTTTAGTAGGCTATTCACCCCCTCTAGTCATCCTAGTTTCTTTCAAGGCCAAGTTTAGTTTTAAATTGACTAATTCACCCCTCTTAGGTGTCACGATCCCTTCAACTGATATCAAAGCCAGTTATCTCAAATTTTAACCTTGTCTTAATCGTCATTGAGTCTTAACACTATTTAGAGTGGGAATAATAGTTGCTCATAGACCTTCGCACTTTGACAGCACTAACTTTTTCTACTAGCATGCTAGAATGGCTTCCTACCTTGAAGCAATAGATTTTGGTGTTTGAAGACTCACTAGGGATGGGATGAAACACCAAAAGAATCCTAAGAAACCCACCTCTAGTGACGAAAAGGAATCCATTTTAGCACTCATTCTAAAAATTGCCTTTTTGAATTAATTAGCGTTGGTGTATTTAATCAAGTGTTCACCCTCACCAAGGCTAATCGAATTTGGTTAAAAGAGCTTCATGATAGTTCTAACAACAGTTGTGAGCAAAAAATAATAATGCTTAACTAAACAAACATATAATGCTTTCACTATGCTTCCAAATGAGCTTGTCAAAGACATGTATTCTCGTTTGAATCTAACTGTCAATGAGCTTAATGCTATAGGTTTGACGAAGGTGGTCAAGGTGGACCTAACTGTCAATGAGCTTAATGCTATAGGTTTGACCAAGGTGATCAAGGTGGATGTGGAGAGGAAGATCATCTCCATGCTACCACACAACAAGTATGCCTCCATCATCACCATCCTCCACAACATAGACGACTTGAGCACCATGACTCCCGCACTTGTCACTGGAAAGGTTGCAACCTTTGAAATGTCAAGGAAAATGGATCAAGCAGCTTCTTTATCAAGCAAGCAAAGCATTGTTGTCGCTTGGGATGAGCACGAAAAGATGAAGAAGAAGGGCAAACAAGTAGAATCATCATCAAGCTTAAGTTCAAGTGAGGACCATGATGATGAAGAAGAAGATGATGATTATGAAGAAGATGATCAAGGTTAGCTTCCACCTCCTCCTCCGACGATGGTGAAGTTATGCAACGTATATCTGATGACGATGTTGTTGTTGATCATGCACCAATGAAGTTGCAATGGACAAATGTGGTGCTTAAGAAAGAAGTGGATCGCCTCACCAAGGACTTGATTATGTTGAAAGGCAAGAGTGAGCAAGTCTAACCTCATCAGGATAACACTGTCAAAGGCGTGAAGAAGTTGGATGAGGGAGGAACAGTGGTGTGCTACACTTTTCATAAGAAAGGCACAAGTCCTATGAATGCAAGGTGAAAGGGGGAGAAAAGAAGAAAAATAAAAACAAAAAACATGATCTTCGACACCTGCACCAATTGGGTTGACAAAGAAGAAGGCCACTCCCTTTTTGCTCAAGCGAAAGAATCGGAAGGTCCGATCAGATCATCGAAGAAATCCAATGCCTGTCACGTCAGCTACCCGTTTGAGACTAGTCGAACCTTTCATCCAATGCACCACCAGAGGATTCGGACGCCCCTCTGAACCATCTGCAAAAACTCTTGGACCGCACTTGTTCTTCAAGTGCCGCCCCTTGTAGACCACAGAAGAATTTCGGTGTGCTAAAACCTTCTACAAAATTATTGCCTAATTGTTGGCCTGGAGCCTAAGCTACGGTGTTGATCAACTCTATACCACTGGAGTTTTTTGGTGATTATAGCGATGATTAGACTAGTACTCCTGACCAGACCCTAAGCTTAGGTCCCTCTACCATGAATACCACCGTAGTTTTTTGGCGCTCCTGTGCAGAGCCCAATGAGCTCTATTCCTCCAGGTCTTCTCATCTTGGTTTCGATCTCTTGGTGTCATGGATTTCATCCAATGCAAGTCTTCTATGGTCTTTAATTGACCTCCTTGACCTTCCTTCAGGTATTGATCATTTGATCTTCATGTTGCCTTCTTTGTCCAAGCCATCCTTGTGTCCATTTGAATAAAACACCTTGTACATAGCAAACTTCATTATTAGTTACAATCGCCAGAATCATATATGGCCCTTACTAGTTGTCATTGTCCTTACAACTTTAAAGTATTGGTTTCCTGAAGTCATTTACATTTATCTACTAGTATCTATTATGGAGTTGCCTTGATTCAAATAGAGTCCATAGGAATCTTTACTCGCTTGTTGTCCTCCTCCATCACTACACCATTTATCTTATTTTTTTATTTGAAGTCCTTCGTGTGTCGCACTATCCTCCCATCACTACACCATTTATCTTATCTTTTTATTTGAAGTCATTCAAGTGTCGCACTACCATATTATTTTTAATCCCTATTAGAGCCTGGTCGTTGTTTGTGATATATTCAAGAAATCTTTTATTGACTAATCTTGGTCATTAGAGATTCTTCAAGGATAAAAACACTCCTATGTAAAATGCTATAACAGAATTTTGTGTGCTCGTGGAATTGACCGACAAAGTACACTAGTGCATAAGAAAACCCAACAAACATTTCTAACGTCGTTATCGAGCAAACAATTGGCTTAAGATGTCATTAAATATTTTTCTATTGAATTATCATCATTTAGCATATTGCCGCTCTAGCGGGCTTAACCTTGTTTTGTTCTCTGTTGGAATTATAGAGTAGACTGGTTTCAACTTACTGGAAAACTTAAGGATATCCTAGAATCACTTGTGAGGAGAGTTTGATCTCGAGTCGTTCCCTCACAGAAGGTGGGTAAGGTACTCTGAAGGTTAAAACCTCCCTCTTGTAATTGGCAAAATTTTATCCTTCAAGAACTCCAACAAAATTTCAGGTTGGAAGTTACATTTCAGAGAGCAAAGCGATATTTATAGCTACATTTGTATTGGCCGTTCACTAAGACAGCAGCTAGTAGAAATGGATATATTTTCACTTTCTGCGGGCGGAAATACCTATTTCGACTTAAGCGAGTAGAAATAGGTATATTTCCACTTCCACAGGTGAAAATGCCTATCATTTCGATTTGCGACAGTCTAGCTAACCACCATTGGAAATTGACCTATGCAAATTGCGATAGGCTAAGTTAACCGCCATTGGAAATTGACCTGTGCAAATTGATCACTTACGGTTGTAGTCAGTGGCTACAAACCCATCTACAGGTTTGCTCTACAGCGACGCCTGTATTTTTTGTGGCCGGTGAAAAGATAGGAAGCATTATTAGTGAAAATAGTTTCTCTAATAGAGTGTACCACATTTCTCAGCAACGATTATTATATATCACGATTCTCAAGTCGACCAAAACATAACATGTCCAAAAGCTACAACGTTTATTTTAGGTAACTTTAGGGACCAAAGCTACAACGTTTATTTTAGGCCTTAGGCCCTGTTATTTCTTTGTGCTAAAGTTTTGGCCAGCACTTTTAGCTCATCTCTTGGCAAAATAGATCTAAACACTACGGGCAAAAAAGAGCAAATCCTAGGCTGCTAATTTATTGCCATTTGCTACCCAAGAGGCCCAAAACTAGGCAAAAATGCCTGGGGCGCAAGCTGGACGCCCACTACCCCCGCATCCACCCACCCCGCTCGCTCGGTACCCTTATCCATTCCCCCGCTCCCACCCCCCTCCCACCGCTCACGCTCTCGCCCGACGCCGCCGCTCTTGCTCTCGCCCTCCACTGCCGCCCAGATCCAGCTCCTCCTCTCTGGCCCCCAGATCCAGCTCCTCCCCGTTGCGTAGCTATAGCTTGTCCTTCCCATCGCCAGATCTAGATCCGCGCGTCGCAGATGGACGGCTACAACAACGACGGCTATGGCAACGGCGACCGCACTAGGGACTTCCTGTCGCAGTCTGATTCGTATTCCCCCGCTGGCGGCTACGGCATCTTCTCCGACGAAGCATATCCCTTTTCAGGCTCGAGCATCATCAATGCTCCCCGAATGGGCATGGCGGCACTCGACCTCAACTCCCATGGTGAAGGGTGGCCCGGAATGGCGGGCTATGAGGGCCTCCTTCGCTTTGGCCCACAAGATGGAGGCATCGGCAGCAGCATGGGCCCCCTCCCATTCGCGTCTGCAGCGGCAGTCATACCCTCGGCTTACGCGTGGCTCGCAGTGGAGGTGGAGGAGGTTCCACGGCCGCTCACATTGTGTCGTCATCCTCCGGTGGTGGCTGTGGCCCTACCTTGCCTCCTGTGACCACCGGTGTGCGCTGCTCGCGTGGATCTACATCCGGCGTGCCTGCCGGATCCAGGAGCCACGGTGGACGTCGACGACCCACGACGATAGCTATTGCGGAAGACAACTTCGACATCAACCACTAGAATGATGCTGAAGACGACGAGATCCAAGAGATCTTTCCAAACGCTCAAGGCCTAGTATATTCTCAAACCCAGAAAAATATGCTTGGTGTTGGATTTTGTCATTTTCGTAATGTATGTATGTATTCTTGTTATGCATGGATTAGTCTAGAGTGGATAGGGGAAATTGGTCAGAACCAAATACCGGGACACTATGTGATTTGTGGGTTGACCAAATTAATAAGGGTAACTGTGTGAAAGGAACCATGAGCAAGACAGGGATGAGGGAGGTAATAGGAAGGTATTTTGCAGCAACCAATTTGATACATGCATGACAGAGTGCAGATCGCTAATAGGATTAGGCAACTGAAGGGACTATGGCAATTCATACAAAGACCGCGCAATGACACTGGCTTAGGCTGTAGAGATGATGGCACTGTTGATGCCACCGATCAATGGTGGGCACTAAGGTACTTGCCAAACTGCTTGTTTGATGTTTGATATCTAGTTAGTTGTACACTTAAGTTCTATAGGGCCATCCAGACTGGAAGAAATGCAAGTGGGGGTGGCCAGAGTACATGGATCAATTGGACCAAATGTTCCATGGTGTAGCTGTAGATGGCTCAACCTCATTTATTGCTGGAGAAAGTGTCATTGTGGATGAGGAAGAGGAGGAGGATGTAGCTGAGGACCCTGATGTGCACACTCCAGTTAGCATCGGTAGCTACAAGAGAGCAAGCAGCACAAGCACCACTAGCTCTAGTCCGTGCAAGCAACAGAAGAGCCCAGCAGTTTGGGCCATGAACAAGTACATGAGCGACAACACTAAGATTCAAAGCTCAGAGGAATGAGTACTTCACGCAACATTAGGCAGCGAAGCAACAGAAAGAGGCTACCAAATTTGAAAAGATTAAGCTAGTGCAGTAGTTGGCTAGAGAGTGTGGTGTAGAGGAGACAAACCGACCGATGTGGTTTGTTGTACACAGGATACAATGAAGAAAGCAGTATGGCGTTCTTCATTGGAACATCTATATAAGGAAAATGGACCCTAGGCCTATTTACTTTGGATTTTGGTGTTTGATGACCAACACAACCAAACTGGACTAATGAATTTACAAGTGATTGTTTTGTAGTCCAATAGGGTGCAAAACGTGACTTAGACGAAGGCGACGTGATGATCCGATGATCAACACCATAAGCAAGACCCTAGAAGCACAAGAAAAGACCCAAGATATCAAGCATAGTCCAAGCACGAAGATTGAAACCAAGCCGGACGCAAGATCACGAAGAAATAAGCTCATAGTGGTGATCGGACGTAGCACCAGACACAACCCTTACAGTGACCGGACGCTCCAATCAAGAGGCTCGACGACAGCAGGCATCAGCAGCAGTGACCGAACGCTGAGTACTAGAAGTGACCGGATGCACCGTTGGCATTGTTCATCATCCTGGCAACACACTCAGTACTGACCAGACGCTGGCGACAAATCGACCGGACGTAGGAACTGCAACGTCCAATCAAGTACAGAGATGTTCCAGAACGGCGAAGTTGCGACCGAACGCGTTCGGTGGAACATGACCGGACGCCATCAACGTCCAATCAGTTGATCATGCGCTCAACGATCGAGACGACCGGACGCGTCCAGTCAGGACGACAACATCGTCCGGTCAATAGCAGAAAAGCGGAATTTCATCCCCAATGGCTACTTTCTCAATGGGGCTTATAAATAGACCCCCAACCGGCCATTTGAGGGGAGTGGAGCTGAGGAAACATACCAAGGGTCTTGATACACCATTTTAGTGATCTCCACTTGTATAGTGCTTAGTGATTCATTAGGTGATTAGCGTAGGTGCTTTGCGAAGTGCTTAGGTTGATTAGACCACCGCTTATGCGCTTGCTCTAGGTTTAGGCCTAGTGTTTAGTGAGGTTTGCATACCTCTTACCAATCGGTGCTTGAGCGCACCATTGTTGTACATTGAAGGGGCTTGTAGTCTTGCAAGATCACACCAACCGTATTTGTGGTGTGGCCGCCACCGTGTACCGAAGGGAACAAGGCCCGCGGCATTTTGGCCGGAAGATTGATAGTGAAGACAGTGGAGAGCGGTTCGGGAGAGGCTTGCCAGAAGGCACACCGGAGACCCACTTGCGCGTGGGGAAGGCCCAGGGCTATCCACGGAGTTAGCCGACCGGGAGCTTGGCCCTTGCGAGGGGCTCCAACGAGAACTAGGGGGAAGCTTGTGCGCTTCTCGATACCTCGGTAAAAATACCGGAGTCATCGACGGGAGTTTGCATATCTCTACTTTGTTCTTTAGCTTTCGTATTTACATTATTTGCATAACTCTTTTTTGCGGTAGAGATAGCAACACACTAGCAAAATCGTAGTTGCACATTTAGATTTTTTATCTTTTGCATAGGTTTCGCTAAGGTTAGAAAAAGAGGTCATAGTTTAGAGTTCGAATTTTAAGTTGCATAATTCAACCCCCCCTCTTAGGCGTCACGGTCCCCTACAATCTAAACCAGAAGGAAGGCTAGCCTTCATTGAGGAATATGTCTAGATCCTATTATCTTAACTTCAGTCTATCATTTGAACTTAGCATGTCATTTGAACTATGTCTGTCATTGCACTAAGTGTGTGATTTGAACTATGTCTGTCATTTGAACTATGTTTGGCATTTGCACTATGTCTGGCATTTGCATTATGTCTGTTATGAATGTGTTGTTGTACTGTGTGACGACTTTGAATTATGATTGTGATGTGAGCATGTGCACTTTCATCTGGAATATGTAACTGAGTTTGTGATGCATTTATGTGTCAGGATGATAATTCAACAAGGGATGGGGACAATTCTGATGAGTCAAGTGACGAGGAACTGTTTAGACTTCTTGTTGATGATGATGACAGAGAATTTATGGACGGTATGCTTTTGTTTGATATTCACTATGACAAATTCTTGCTGGATGGCCTAGTTCTGTACATGACATGAGAGTGTTCACTAATGCTATGACCAAGTACTGCCACATCTTTCCACATCCACCTACATGTAAACACCTTCCAATGTTGCATTTGCAGCTTCTAGTTCAAGTAGTTGAAACTTACAAACTGTTGCATTGTGTAGGAAAATTTTACCAGGTAGACTCGGGCTACCTAAACCGTCCGGATTATCTTGTGCCCTACAAGGGAACCAAGTACCATCTTTCAAAGTATCAAGACGGCCCAGAGCCACAAGGTAAAAAAGAGATCTTCAACTACACACATTCATCTCTTAGAAATGCCATCGAGAGGTCGTTTGGAGTTTTGAAGATGCAGGCCCCGTTCGCTGGTCTGAACTTTGGCTGAAACTGGCTGAAAAACACTGTTCCGGCTGAATTGTTGTGAGAGAAAAACACTGTTCCGGCTGAAAAAACAAGCCGAACAAGCCAAATTTAAGACAAGCGAACGGGACCGTAGTGAAGAATCTTGTTCCATATGCCAAGTTATGCACCTCACAAGCAAAGCCAAATTATCGTTGCATGCATGACACTCTATAACTTCATTCGATCGAGTGGAATAGTGGATAGGGACTTTGATCGTGATGAGAACTATGTTCCACATGAGACATCGGCCTCTCAACCACGGACTCGTCAACCGCCGGCAAGGGATAAATCTGCGTACATGAATGGTTTCCGTGACCAAATAGCCATTGGTTTGTTAAATAGATCGTGACAATTTAAATTGTGTATTTGAATTGTAACGTGTTTGCTTGATTTGTATGGTTGAGGACAATTGAACACAGTACTTGGACTATTTAATAATTGTGCAATAAAGTGTAACTTTTTATTGTTTGTAAACACCGCCGGGCATGGCAACAACACCGGCGTGCAGCAGCTCGGCGAGCAGCAGCTAGGCGCCCGCATGCAGCATGCATGGCTGACAATTAATGAAGCAAATCAGTCATTAAATGAGGACAAATCATGTCTTTATTTGGCACAGTGCTAAAGTTTTGCCATGCATCTCAACACCAAGATGTAAAGTTTGAATGCCTAAAGATTTACAGTAAAAGATTAGGGCCAAAAGTTTTGTCATTCCAAATGCATCTAAACAGGCACCAAGTAACTTGTGAACTGCAAAGTCTGATGCATGTCTCTAATGCATTATCATGTAGTAGTAATACTTCTGTTTCACAGGTTGCTCGAGTCAAAACTAACAAATCCCTTCTCTTTCAAGCTTTCGATAGTCTCCTTGATGCTCGTCTCCACTGGAATTAATTCAATGCCTAAGCTTCTTATCTTCTCCTTTGATACTTGGTAGGTTGGGACAAATGGCTTGTCATCTGCGCACCTGCCAAGAGGAACATACTCTTAGTTTCTTAATTCGTTCTATGAACTAATAGGTTTAAGTAGTATTTTATTCATTCTGAGACAGAACACTGATTGAGGAACATCAACCCGTGACACGATATGGAAGATAAGAAATGACAGAGTGTTCAACAAGGCCAAGTCCACGTCGACATTTGGTTTGCAAATTTCAAAAACCAGTGTCTGCTTCAGTCGTTTCGCTTTAAGGATGATCTAAGATCAGCCTTTTGTTTTTGGCTAGATGCTTACAGTTAATTCCTGTTGTAAATTTGTACTGTTTTATTTACCATTAAATTTATAAAATGAAGTGCTGTGGGGATCTCCCACACAGTTTTTGCCTTAAAAAAAAAAAACCGTGACACAGCTAAAGTGACAATGCTTTTTCAATCATATCACGATGGTCTGAAGTCATAGGAAAACACTTATCCCTAAAGATATTTAACGAAGTAAAAACACAGGAGAGTGGCTTGTTCCAAACAAACCATATATATACATTGCACTGCATTTGTGAATAAGAGGCATCACATTTGAAATATATGAACTTACTTGTCCGGAAGACGAATGGTAGGATACATGTTGTGGATGATGTTGACTAGCTCTGAGAAGTGAACAACTCTTTCTACCATGCAATACCTTCCATTTGCTGAGGGAACCTCGTATGCAAGGATATGGGCCAAGGCAACATCTTTGACATTAACCCATCCAAAGCTAAGATTGGGATATGTAGATGATCCTGCAATAATATGAAAATGATGAACTTTCAAAAGATAAAATGAAAATGATGCTATGATCTTCAATTTGTTGCCCGGATGAATCGAGAACAAAACAATGCAAGGACATTAGGGAAGGTGCCATGAGCAAAGTAGCAGTTGTAAGCAAAGTCACATAACAGTTATCATAGAGCTGTTGGTCTAAGGAGTAACACATTAAAAGCCAACATAGCAGTTATCATATCTACACATTCACATAGCTTCAGAGAATGATTTTACACTTTATTTGATCTGTGGCTTGAGGACACATCATTATTAACAGAATGACAGACTTGACAGTAAATTTTCCAAAGTATTTCCAAGGTTTGCAGCAAAAGGCATAAAATCTGTGAACTAGAATACACAATACTAAGCACAAGCGTCCTGCGTCCCTACTGTCCTTACAGGTATTTGAACAAATAGCAAACCCAAAACGAATGTGGTTGCTATAATTTCTACTCTACAAACAGGTCAGCTTAAAAGTTAATTAGACAAGCATCATACCATTGATTAACTTCAGGATTGCTTCAGCACTGGTATTTAGTGTAGGCTGCAGCAGGGGACCAATAACCATTGCTGGGTTTATAGTAACAATTTCAAATCCGTTATCCCTTGAAAACTTCCAAGCAGCCTGCTCTGCAAGTGTCTTGGACAAAACATACCATTGCTGCCAAAGAATGTAGACTTAGAAAATAAACTAATAATGATAAAACAAATAACAAGATAGCTTGAGACATTGATATAAGACAATGAAATCAAACTTTGCTGAATGTTCGATAATCAATAGCCAATCAGACTTACAAATGTTGGATGGACTGTTTCTTAAGGTTGCACTACTAATCAGGATTGGATTTGAATATATATTCAAATTAGGCAATAATTATTGGACTGTTTCTTAAGGTTGCACTACTAGTCAGGATTGGATTTGAATATATATTCAAATTAGGCAATAATTATGTAATGCTAATGACAAATGAGAAGAGTAACATCAATTAAGCAGGATCAGTAGTGAAGCACTTCAGCATTCACAAGAAATTGTGATTGGTTGTTTACATTAGTCTTATCCTGTATTAGGCTTCAAGTAGCACAACCCAAGACAGCAAAATATTATGCAGTGTGTTGTTATTTGGTTGTTCAACACATGCAAGCTGCATTCAGTAATGTTATGTTTGTTTTTTAACTTGTATTACATGTAATCATCCCACTTCTATGTTCTAGTAGAGGTAAGGGAGGCGAGGAAATTCTATTTTTGTGGACCCCATCAGGTAAATACGACCAAATTTGGCGTACTGGCTATTGCAGCCATAGGTCTCTTTGAACACTATGGAAGCCTACATATAGGCCTCTGCGGGCAACCTAACACTAGTAAGCTGCACTGCACAAGTCTGGATACATGCTAATGCCTAATGCTGGCAACCAAACACAAACTATTTAGTCTCTACACAATCTTGTGAGGCTACCGCATAATATGACCAATTCATTGAACTACTTAAAATCAAACGAGATTGAAATACACATAGAGCAAGATATTCAATGAATTTTAATCTAACTCAAATGGTTCATGCATCATGCACTTTGTTGGTTTCAGAGTGAATAATATGCTGAGACTAAGAAAAGTAACAACCATAAAAAAATGAAGCCATCAGCCCTTTATCATATGAAACAAAATGATGCGATTACTGGTCATGGTGTACCGGACGATATACATCTCTGCTAAAACCTACAAAATGCCCATGGGCTACATAACCAGAATAAACAATACAATACCATTTAAAGAAATTATTTTGAATGAACAAGGTAAACATATTCCAAAGAAAAAGGTATGTTGATATGAAAGCAAACAAGGGCATCGAAGCATGCAGATTTCAGATAATTGGACATATAAATGAACGAGGATTAGCAAAACCTATCATAATAGTTACTACTCCACCAACCAAAATACTACCAATAATACAAAAGCTATATGAGGAAATAATTATTTATGGTAGAAAGGAGGAACATACCTGATTCTTTTCACAAATTTGTGGATCAGAAAACCATGTCTCGTCAACCGTGACCTCAGGAGTCCTCGGCTTCTCGTTGAAGGAAACAGCAGCCATAGATGATGTGATAACCACTTTTTTAATAGAAGCTTTCTTGCATGAACCAAGAACATTGAGTGTTCCCTTAACTGCTGGGTCAAGTAACTCAGCCTGAACAGAGATACAGATAAAATAATGAAACATATAACTCCTTACATAGCTAGTAAAATTTGTAATTTCTCGGGTAGTTAAAGGTAATACGTGGGTCCAACTCCAACAAGGTGAAATCAGTAGATAGGTAGATGTTGGCACATGTCAATTGTTATTGTAAAAACATTACTCTGTTCAAAACTTGTAAAATCCTGATTTGTAATTTAATAATCCTCTGTTTAGAATCCTTGTAACTTTACTTAAACCATTATTTCGGATTTTGACTTACAGAAAAAAAAATAAAAGTAGGGCTTACAAACATAATATAGAGTAAACAAGTTGGTCTAGGTATTGGCATGATGGTCATGGACTAATCACTAAGAGGAATTTTGGGATTAAAAAGTGACCCTATCCAATAAGGAATACTAAGAAAAGTGCAGACTGAAGTACAATGCTCCAACATATCAGCCAAGGGAATGGCTCAATGCAAAACCCTGAAGGGCATGTTAGTTACTATACTAGGTGCAAAGTAACAATAATAAATTGATGGGAAGTACAGAAGCTCAACACACATGAATACTCTATGCCTTCAAGACACCATGCATCTTGAAGCTGAAAAAACTGTAAATGTGTGATAAATCTAGCAGCAGACGGCATCTCTTGTTTCCATTAAACAAACCTTAGGATCCTTGACATTGTGATAAAAGGGAGAGGCAGTATGGAACACGGTGTCGCATCCATGAACTGCAGCGTCAAAAGAGCCCTCTTCTAGCAGGCTTGCTTTAAATAAGTGCAGCCTATCCTTAGCTCCATCCAGCGCAGTCAGGTGCAATGTTTTCTTTGGGTCAGCTGAAAAGTGAAGATAACAACAATGACCGTATGTCAAAGGTAATATTGCTAAAGAATTATGGTGTGTGTGAAATGAAAAACAAAGAGCACGAAAATAGTAAAAATTTTAAAAAGAAACAAGAGTTTGGTAGAAGTGCAAACGCAACATAGAGAACTGCAGAGTCCCATAAAATTCGTTTATACGTAGCCACTTGGAAGGGAAGTAGGAAATACAAATGAAACTGAAGAGAGTGAACATGAGGTTGGACACTTGAGCCACATGTTTCAGCCGATATTCATCACATTCCTTTGTTCCTGAGGGTTACATAGGAAACAGAGTTCCTCTACTGTTCCTTTTTTTTTCCGCAAAGAGGGGCTTATTCTCTCCCTTTTGGAATTTGGTGTGGTGATAACGTGATATGTATGGGGATACAAAGTGCTCCTCAATAAACTGACCAGCCAAGTTGATCGGTAGCAGAATTTTTCAGTCTACAGTTGCAATCAAGATTTCGGGGTGCCTCCGGCAAGTGGATCCATAAGCAAAATACGTAGTACCAAACCTACCATCCCAAATTTACCGAGGTAGAATATCTGGTCCCCAGCGAACTAATCAATTCCCAGTCTAACCAAACCAATCTCACAAAACACCACAGCAATTCCGCTAGCTATCAGCGGGAAAGGGAAGACTGGAAGAGATGGGGAGGAGGACAGGCCGGGATGCGCACGCACCGGTGTCCCGCACGGTGGCGCGGACGGTGTAGCCGCGGTCGAGGAGCAGCCTGACGATCCAGGACGCGATGTACCCTGATGCGCCGGTGACGCACACCAACTTCCCCGCCCCCGTCATCGCCGCCGCCGCAGAGCTCATCACCGTCGCCTTGTGTTGTTGCGTTGCGCCTGACCCTCCCCTGCTTCGTGGATGGAGTGAGGAGTTCTGAGGCAGCCGCCGCGCTGTGACGGAAAGAGAGACGCGGATGGGGGGATCATAAAAGCATCCGTAGCCGTCGGAAAATAGGCGTTTGGGCATCATCCGTTACGTCACTGTAGGTTTGGTATTTGAAGGGCATCAGCGGTTACGTCACTCGGTCACTGTAGGTTGACTAGACATACCGGAAACTTGGGGCGGGAAAGAGCATCATCATCAGGTTTATACATTAATCATAATCTGTCATCTTTTTCTAGTATTAGAAGTGATTAATTTTCTTCACTGACAAGTGGGCCTATAACGCATGAGCAATGCTCAAGTCCGATTTACCCTGTTTAGACGATGGTTTCTGCTGCTGATAAGTTGGTTAAAGTTAATTTGTTGTGCACCGATAAGTTTAAGCGAACAGGGTAGACTGAATAGGAATCACCAAATCGAGAATCATAGGAATAGGAATTTATGGACCAAACAAACAAAATCAAAAGAGGTGTAGAGATCTAATCCAAATGAAGGGGGAAAAAAAGTCCAGTCGAGTCGATGATGGACTGATGCGCCAGGGCAGGTGCTCGCCTAAAGAAGGAAACTTTGATACCGCGACTCCTCCCTCACGAGTCACGACCGGTAGAGACGGTCGGAGCACCGAGCACGCACCTCTCACTCTCACCCGATGGCCGGCTTGGTTGCGGACGCGCCGCCGTACGCGAGTGCTGACGCCTGCGCGCTGGCCGCTGGATGCGCCCGTGCAAGAGTTGGAGCCATGCTGAGCTCCGGCCCCTCCTTGCTGTGGGTGAATTTTCAAAGAATAGACTGCAGGCATACCACTCGATCTCAGTGGCGCTACGCTTCGCCCTGCTTGCAGGTACGGTATAGATGAAGGATTTGTGACCGTACCGAGTGTCTGCGGAAGCCCCTGGACTGCATGGCCGTTGATCTCAGCGACGGGCCGTGCGAGAACCGCTTGCAATGCTGGTTCTGGGACGAGTCGTACCTGACGGAGTAGGCCGCCAAGCTAGCCGCTGCTACTGTTCGGGAGGCCGTATCGTATCGTGGATTATTTACTGCTGGCTGGTTTGGTGTGAGAGAAAAATACTGTTTCCGGCTGGAAATTTACGATCGTTTACGAGCAAGCGAACAGGCTGACATTTTGCAATGGTGGCCCGCCACACTTCACCGTGCCCCTTGACTTTAACAAGTTGGTGCACAGAAAGTGACACATGTTTTTGTTTCATCTTGCATAAATGCCCTGTGCCCCGTAGTAATAAGTTGGTGGGTGCTTCCTGTCTGTGTCCTTGCTTTCTTCTATGAATTTTTCGAGCCAAAAGAATTTGTAGTAAATTGAAGGAGAAACCAAAAATTAGTGTGTTGGACAAGGTCCACAAATTAATGGCCTAAAATTTCACTCCCTCCGTCCATTGTAAGGCATATTTTCTTATCTGAATTAGTATTAGCTCTCTCTAGTATCAATGTTATCTTAACATAAATCCATTGCCACGGTGGCATTAAACATGATGCACGACTGCACGTCCATCACAGAGTGATCAGATAAGTTAGCATGCACGTATTACCTTGGGGAAACATAGGCAAGTGAAAGCCAACCAGACCTTATGCAAGGTACCCAGTTTCTGTTCAACAGTTTATTTGCAGACACAAAAATACACCGAGACAAACATAACACCACAAAGCACAATGGATCGAGAAAAATGCTTATCATGAGATTCATGGGAGCTTAGTCACAGCCCACAAATGGAGGAACTCAGTATTTTCATTATCCTGCCAACAGTAAATACGCCCTAACTAATTTAGGGCGGGCTGCAATGGCAGGACAAAACACAAAGCACAGACACACCCGCACACAAGCACATCAGCCGTATCAATATACACCTGGATCCATCCTTGTTATACTGAGCTCAGCTGAACAAATTGGGGATGCAGGCTCCTGAGTCAGGATTCTGCTGCTCCTTCCAGATACGGCCAGTGACCCGCAGTTTCAGCTCTTTCCTATCTCCGCCTGAGAAGAAGAGAGCTATGTTGCGCTGAATTATTAGGCCGTCGTGGCTGTCCCTAACCTTCTGGTGGCTGTCCCGGATGCTGCGGGGAGTTCCCTCCCATATCATCTTCCTGCCATTTGCACCAACCTCAAGGCTATAGCTGTAGTTCCTAGCATCATTTTCATCACCCATAAGCCGTAGGAAAGCCATGTATACTGGTGCCATTCCAAGCTGAAAGGCCTCAAAGTGCAAGCAAAAGTACTGCCCAAAACAATGAAAAACCTAGAAGGAGACAAGATAGTATCAGACTAAATTCACTTGATTCAAAAATAGATAAAGCACAACTTCCTTATATCATCATACTAGTGAAATGTGGTCAGAAAATCTTGTTTCACTAGCTGAATGCATATCATGTGTTTGATTCACGTATTTCCAATGTGGGATGTTGAAAATAACTGATGATGGGATAAGTAAACATCTATTATCTATACTAACATAAACTGATAAAACAAGGCATGAAGGCATCAAGTGACCACTATAACTTAATTCAAACATAGATAAAGCATATAGTAGAATATGATTAAAAAAAATTGTTTCCTTAGCTGTGGCGGTTTGACTTATTTCCAATGAGGAACATTCAAGACAACAGAAGGTAAGATATAAAAACATCTGCACTACTATAAATCTTATCTAACTGGCTAATAAAGAAAGCAATAAAGAGATCAAGAAAATTATAAATATATGGGGATACTTACAGTTAGCATCCAGGTTGCATTTTCAACCTCTCTTGGGTTGGACTTGACATAGCGGTGATTAAATGTACATCCAGAGTGCATGTCCACTTTATGATCATCTCGTAGATGTGCCACAAGAAAAGGAATATCCCCAACAACTGAGCATTCAGAACCAGCATAAGGGCAGTTGTATGGCCTAAAATTACACTGTGACTCATGCTTGAGTTTGCTGTAGTATGGGAAGACTTCTGGACATCCAAGAGAGTAGTATTTGCAGGGGAGCTCAAGTGATTCAGCCACTTTTTCTAATGCCAGACACCTGATGTCACCGAGCTCTTGCCGACAAGTTGGGCAGCGGTTGTGCACCCGAGTTTTGCAGGTGGAACACAGAGTATGACCATTTTGGCACTGTAACATAGGGAAAAATATCAGTCTGCTACAAGCTAATTTTTATGTCGATTGTTGAGTCATGACTTTCAAATGCTAAACCTAGAAAATTCAAAGTTTCATATAATAAATACTAAAACTAGGATGTATGGTTTCATTTACATGGTTTCTAGAAGAGATGAACAACAGGAATGGAAAACAGTTACATCAACAAACATATATTGTTCAATGTACTAGACAAAAAAGGATTATACTAATACAATGGATATGAAAGATGCGTACACACAGCTTCATCTCTTAAAGATTTATGTGCCATACTATAAAATTCAGACCACACAGCAACACTTGGTATGTACTTTGTTTTAACCTTTACTGGTGTACTGGAAAGATTGCTTGACTTGTGAATTCTAAAAGCTCCAAACAAGCTAACTTTGCAGAAAAGGACACCACGTAATTGCAATACTTTTAATTGAATATACAACTAATTAACCTTTCTTACAGATGTGTATCCTAATGCCCCATCCTTATACAAGAAATCCTTTGTGTGCTTTGGCAAGTTATCACCCAATTGGAAAAAATTATGAAAATATGTTAAGATGGTCTTAAGCCCTGTGAGTAAGAAACAAAGAAACTTCAACCCCCCCCCCCCCCCCCCCCCCCCCCACACACACACACACACAACCCCCAACACACAAAAAGAGTAAAGGAAAAGGAAATCAAATAGGAAGGTAGACGAAAAGAAAATGCACAATACTGCAGCATTCTAGTACTTGTTATTGAGTTTTTTCCGCTTCACTTCCGAATGGGAATTAATATAGAGGAACGAGTAAATGAGCTCAGAAACAAATTTTGAAGATGCCTAGTCAGCAACCAAACTACTAAAGAGAACTGCATAACTCATCAAGCAACAGGAAACTTATTGGTCGAGATTTTTATTGGTCAGTTCAGAATCAAACATGAAAGCTTTAGAGCATCCCATGGTTGAATGAATGTTGTGTTATTTGTGTCTGCAAAAAGACACATATTGGAATCATGGTGCGCTATTCAGGAAACAATCATAGAACATCAATAAAACCTTATCAATATCTAAGGTTATTGAAACGCACTCCGGTGAGGAATATATAAGGAACGTAAAGTAAATCAATTCAACAATTATTGAAATGTTCAATTTTGGAGAGACAAAATTTGCTGTGAGAACTATGCAATATAGCAGTAATCCACAAAGAATTCTGTAGGCTCAGAGGAATCCAAAATACACAACAGTAACTTAAAGAACAAATGGTCCCATTAAATCAAAAGGACATCTCTAGTTTGCAAAAACCATACCTTCCTCATGTATATGGGCATGAAAGCATGCAAACACAACATCCTTAAAAGCACAAATAAACTAGAAATGGAAACTGTTGGGACTTTTTTTATTAGATATATGGAAGGGAATAGATATTGCTTCCAAAGGAACCCAGCACTCTGTAAACATCTGCCCTAACCCTCATTTTTGCTTCTCAGTGTTAAATACACTACAAGCATCGAATGCACGAATGCCATGAATGACCAGGCTAATTCAATACTCATCTGCTAATGCTCTGCCTCACATTCTGATTCCAGGCACAAGCATAAACTCACTCAAATGAGATGCTACTCGATGCGGCACACTGATTTCACTCAGAAGACTAGAGACCTCGGTGGAACAGCTACACACAATCCATTACTAGTTTACTACTAACAAATACGGGAGGAAACTAGACTGAGATAGATAGCATCAATATGCCAAAGCGACAATTACAATCATATTTTATGTTTCTCTGTACCTAAACTGCAATTATTACACAGTTAGCTACACGGTTCGCAGGAAGCAGAGCATGAGCAAGACGCATGGCCAAGCATCTGTGATAGTTGAAGAAGCAAAAGTTATTCCCTTCATATATCAATCAAATGTACCGATTACGCATGCCTGGGGACAGAAAGATTGCGGGGAATTAAGCGGCCAGGTGTCCCCATGACCAAGAACCCCGAGCACAAGCAACAAAGATCCTACTCCTATACTGGGAGTAGGAGCAGATCACGCAACCCTGGCAGGGCTAACATGCTAAGATCCTGAAACGAAGGCAAGAAAGGAATCGGGGCGGGGCGCAGCACCTGGTGGATGGGCGGGTACATGGAGTTGGTGCAGACGGGGCACTCGAGCAGCTCGTGCACGCCCGTGGCCGGCGATATCACCAGCGGCCCCGCCCCCGCTACCGGGCCGGCGGCACCGGCGCGGTCGGAGACGACGACCACGTTGACGGCGGCGGCGGCGGTGCCGGCGGTGGAGGAGGATTTGAGGAAGGGGCGAGGGAGCTGGGACGATGTGACGGCGGCGGTGTCGTCGTCGTCCTCCATGCCGTCGGAGTAGGACACGCACTCGATGCTGTCCAGCTCCATGTCCCGCAGCAGATCGAGCGGAATCTTGACGGGTGCCCAACTTGGGGCGAGGCTCAGATTCGGCTCTTTCTCTCTCCCCTTCCACGCGGCGGGCCCGGATCGTTGGACGAGGTGCTGCGGGCTCCGAGGACTCGATCGAAGAACTCCACGGGCGCGGGCTGCGAAGGAGGGGAAGGGGAGCGGAGCGGAGCAGAGGGGATGATGGTGAAGGGAGGAGGAAATTGGGGAGAGGGGGGGATGTGTGTGGGGTCGGCGGTTGCGGCGTGTGGTGGTGGGGGCACTTGATTGTGCTCTGATGCGATGGGGTCGGGTACCCAGCACGGCGTGGGCGTGGTGCCTTTTTCGGGCGGGTTTTATGACGGGCTGCAGCAGCCTGCTGCGGTGTGGTGCGGCGCACGTTCAAATTTGAACCTGTCGCCCGGCGGACGCAGGAGGACAGCGGGCGTGGGCTGGCCGGCGCCGGGGACAACCGCCGGGGCACACGTCTGTTTCAGGAATTTGCGGTGCCGTCGTGGACTGGACCGGGGGACAAAGGGGCACACCGCACACGAATTAGCTGTGTGGCTATGCACCATGTACATAGGACAAATGTTTTGGTTATATACAATGTGTTTAGTTTGGTGAAATTTGAGAATTTAGTTACCATAGTACTTTCGTTTTTATTTGGCAATTAGTATTTAATCATAGACTAATTAGGCTCAAAACGTTCGTCTCGTAATTTTCAACCAAATTGTGCAATTAGTTTTTTTTCGTCTACATTTAATGCTCCATACACGTATCGCAAGATTCGATGTAATAGCTACTGTAACACTTTTTGAAAAAAAAATTTGGAACTAAACAAGGCCAAGGATTCTAGGATTTCTTCTCTCTTCTTTCGCCATTTTGGTGCAACCTCTCTCCCTTGGCCACTTGTGTTGAAATGTACATGTCAAGCTACTACTTGTGTGCAAGGTTATCAGGATTAGGATCCTAGGTAGTAGTATATTTTTTGTTGCCAAACAATAGCGAATTATACGATAGTATCGGGATACTATCGGGTTTTATAAATTATATATATTTTATGTATGATTTGTAATATGTTGCATAGATTGAAGGAAATTATATATTTTATGTACGATTTTGTAATATGTTGCATAGATTGAAGGCTATAATTTTTTGTATTATTTCAACACCTCTTAACTTTAAATAGTATTTTATCAAAATAGAATCATTTAAAATTTCGTTTATAATTGATATCATGGTATCATAGGATCCTAGTTTCAAAATACTATGAAATTTATGTAGGATCGTGTGGAGCCTTTAGGTAGGATCAGGATACTATAAAATTTAGGATACTCGGTAGGATTGTAGTATTATAATATTTTAGGATATAGATCGGAATATTAATAAAATTACTCATGTGCATCGTATGCGCTCTAAACCTCGTATTGGGACACCTTACCCCATATATTCCTGTCTATGTGCGTTAATTGCGTGACAAAAACACTAAACTAAACCAAGAGAAAAGAAAAACATAGTGCTCTATTTGGATGTGAATATTCAGAGGAAGGAATTGATTGGTCTGGAATACCAAAGCTGACTGGAAATGGAAATGGCCTAGAATACCAATGTCATTGTTTTTATGTGCAAGTAGTTGATAGCTCAAATCAGAAGGAAGCCGACAATTCCAATTCCTAGTTGGATGTCCAAATTGTTTAATTTTACATGCATGAAAATATATTTTTTGTAACTTGCACATGTATTGTAATGATTATATATCAGTTTACACTCAAAAACATGAAAATATTCAAAAAGAAAAAGTCAAAATTGCAGCAATATCATAAAATGGTAAAAAATACTGATTAGAACATCTCATAAATGTTGATCACAAGCATCCATTATAGAGTCGATGCTTGATCAACATTCCAAGTCTCTTACAAGTACCCATAGTAGACCACCTAATTAGCGTAAAAAGATTCATAATATTATATTACGTAACAAGTATACACAACATCAACAACCATTCTTCTCATTTTAACATTAGGATCCATTATTTTCTCAAGTCCATAGGGAGTTCCATAAGTGCTTGGAATAAGTGTTTATTAAGGATAAGCTTAACATAAGACTGCAAAATGTCACATCTATTCACATCTAGTATTTTGTGAGTAACCTAAGGCATTGGTAATTGCTCGATGGATTTTAGAGCATCCTGAAATGATGTCTTCGTATCTCCAAGCATGTAAAGAATTTCATCACTAGCTTGTTGCCTCTTTTGGGGTAAATTTGGGGATGTTCACTTGGTTGTTTAGGTGTATCTTAAGAACTTTCAACAACTGTCTCGAGGCCATCACCAATTCTTCACTACTTTGTTCTTGTAACAAGTTGTTGCCTTATTACTCTGCACAAAAGACACACATTCACAGTCAAGGAGACTTGTTTTATTACAAAAGTAGAATCTTGTTTTATTACAAAAGTAGAACATAAATAACCAAATGTACATGTACTGACATCCACATATCTAGACCAAACATCCTCGCTATCAATTGATAGCTTACTATTTTCCCAATCCTAGCCAAAGTCACTCTAGGAAAGTATCTTACTAATGATCTCATAATGCTTGTCAAAGTTTTGCACCTAGTGGATATGTTTTCCTTTGTGATGTCCACATTACACTTGTCACATACATTATTGATAGAAACATTGTACACATGTGGCTTTCATCCATTTTGGGAATTATCACCATTTTGTGATGCTCAACAAGGACAACCAACAATGCAATGTCCATCTCATCTATCCATGTGAGGTAAACCCTCTTTGCTTTTGTTGCAGCCATGTGCTAAAAGTAAAAGATCACAAAAGACAAACAAAAGCTAGGGTAGGAGCACATAAGAGATGAGGGCCTCACATAGGGAAGGGAAATAGGAGAAAATAGGTAGAAGACAGAGCTACCGAGAGGAGGAACGTCGGAGGATGGTCGGAGACGGGAGAGAATGAGGACAGCAGGAGACAACTAAAAGCCCTATATTTGGTTTTGGTAATTGAGTGGCAACTAGTGGACTAACCTTTGTCTTAAGTGTTGATTAAGCTAGGTGATGTCCACACCAAGTGTCAGTGCAGAAAGTGACCAACACATAAATATTTGTAGTTTTGTCGTATGTTGTGATCGGATGTGGCCTAGCACTCAATGACACAGGGTTTATACTGGTTCAGGCAACGTGCCCTAAGTATAGTTTGAGTCGGTCGGTGACTTTATTTCTGAGCCCAGGTGCTCGAAGTTTGCTGTGGGGTTACAAACAAAAGGGAGTAAGATAGGGGGTGCAAGAGGTCCGGTCGGACTCTGGACCGAAGGGCCGAGAGTGATAGGAGCTCCTACATGCGCTAAGTATTCGAGCGTGCGCTTCATGTAGCTTTGGAGTGTCTAAAGCTAACAGAGGGTGAATCGATCGTTGGTCGTTCAAATCATTCGAGTCCTCTCTTGGAGAGTTGATGATGTTCTCTGTGTTTATGAGATTGATCGTCTGAGAGTCCTCCCTATTGGGAGAGAGCGGATTCCCTTTTATAGATAAAGGGGATGGCCTTACAAGAGACAGAGAGTGTACATATGCTACTAAGTCTTGTTGCTCACGCTGTTGGGTACAAGATGGTTGTAGGCGCCCACAATACTGTTAATGTCAGATGCATGTGGGAGGTTATGTCGTCTTCTTCTGGTATGGCAGATGTCGACGCCTACCACACTGTTGATGCCTAGAGGCATGTGGGTGGTTTTACCGTGTTCGCCTGGTATGGGAGTTGAGGGCGCCCACAACACTGTAGGGCAAACATCGGTGTCCACAACACTGCTAGGGCTCTAACATGCCTGGAAGGTGGCAGGGCAGCCTTCTGATATGCCCTGTTGGTACTGTGCTATAGGTGTACAGGGTATGGTCCTTGGTATTACGGTTGACTTGTGTGCCCTGCCTTACTTGCTTCGCTCGTTTCTTAGGTCCTCACCGAGCGGGCATCCCCGGTCGGTTGGTCCTAGTCAGCTCTGACTGCGCTAGTCGGAGAAGAGCTATAAGCATAGGTTTGATGTATTCCCGGTCAGAGACGTGGGTCAGAGTTGGAAGCGGCGTTGGCTAGGCCTTCCGGTCAGAGAAGCGGGCTAGAGTTAGAAGCGAGCGTTGTTCCTCCTCGGTCAGGCCTTCCGGTCGGAGAGGCGGGCCAGAGTTAGAAGCAAGGCCTTTCAGTCAGAGAGGCAGGCCAAAGTCAGAAGCGAGTGTCATTCCTCCTAGCCAGGCCTTTCGGTTAGAGAGGTAGGCTGGAGTCAGAAGCGGGCAATGTTCCTCCTTGGCCAGGCCTTCTAGTCAGAGACTGGATCGCCCTTCTGGCCTGTCATTAGGTATTTGGGCCAGCCCAGGAGTTACGTGTCATTTACAACGTTGTCTACTGGGTCGAGCTTTTGTTGGGAAGCAGGTCCATGAGGGACCCCAGGTTTATGAATCTGGCAGGAGCCCCCGAGCCCCGAGCGATTCAGGTAGAATCGTCTAGATGATTTTTGTTTTGACAGCGGGTGTGCACGAGCGCACCCACG